>NC_086445.1:553446728-553619228 GCF_028390025.1 Pseudophryne corroboree
TTATATAAGCGCAGTGATTACAGCAGTGTGTAAAAAAATAAAAACATAATATAAAAAATAACAACAACAACAACTTGTGTGTGTTCAGGGTCAGGCTGTACCCCACTGGTTTCATAACTATAAGCTCTGTGAGTCCTCAGTGTGAGTTGTCATTTGTGGGGGGGAAACGTTTTTTTTTTTTTTTTTACAACTTGTGTGTTCAATAAAGCTCAGTAGGTGCTGTGCCACTGTGTTAATAAATATAAGCACTGTGAGTCGATATGGATCACGATCAGTCGATAGAAGAGCAGGGGCAGCAACCAAGTATTAGTGCTGTGGCTGCTGCCAGTCATGATGACCGTGATATTAGTATGTAGTACTTCAACATCAACAAAAGCCGGTGCTCAAAGGCATAGAGGGTTTATGAAAGGGAACCTGAAATCAAAACAATACTTTACAATGCTAAAGAAAAAAATATCACCTCTAATAAAGGGAAGTTTACTTCCGAAAAATATAAAATTGCCAACACTGGAATCCACATTACAGAAATATTTGTACTTTGTTGCATTGGGCGGCAAACATTTTCCTCATAGAATTTGAAGTTAATTTTTATGAACTACAGCCTTTTTCCACAAGTCTTTTTCTACATTTCATTAGTTGCTACTTAAAATGGTTTCAGTTGCTTGCAGAGTATTTTCAAGTGTGCTCCTCCTCTCCCTATATTATAGCTTTTTGTATAGGTTTTGATGGCTTGATGCTGTTCTTCCATTCATTGAAGCATATATAGGGTGCAATTACACCTGGTCACTACCTCTTGCTTCAGTTGGTGGCATAGCAAACTGAACTGTTCTTGCAGCTGCTACAATGTTCTACAGTACATATGGATGCTGAATGAATGCCAAAAATGTCCAGAAATATTTTGGGCCACAGACTGCATCTCCTGCATACTCCTGTCATTTTATTTTTAACTTCTGAACCACCAAGTAATAATGTGTGGGCACAAGTAACGTCCCGTCCCCCGTCCCCCCCTTCCCCGATTTATATTCTCAGAATCAAACAATTAGAGATGAGCGCCTGAAATTTTTCGGGTTTTGTGTTTTGGTTTTGGGTTCGGTTCCGCGGCCGTGTTTTGGGTTCGAACGCGTTTTGGCAAAACCTCACCGAATTATTTTTGTCGGATTCGGGTGTGTTTTGGATTCGGGTGTTTTTTTCCAAAAACACTAAAAAACAGCTTAAATCATAGAATTTGGGGGTCATTTTGATCCCAAAGTATTATTAACCTCAAAAACCATAATTTACACTCATTTTCAGTCTATTCTGAATACCTCACACCTCACAATATTATTTTTAGTCCTAAAATTTGCACCGAGGTCGCTGTGTGAGTAAGATAAGCGACCCTAGTGGCCGACACAAACACCGGGCCCATCTAGGAGTGGCACTGCAGTGTCATGCAGGATGTCCCTTCCAAAAAACCCTCCCCAAACAGCACATGACGCAAAGAAAAAAAGAGGCGCAATGAGGTAGCTGTGTGAGTAAGATTAGCGACCCTAGTGGCCGACACAAACACCGGGCCCATCTAGGAGTGGCACTGCAGTGTCACGCAGGATGGCCCTTCCAAAAAACCCTCCCCAAACAGCACATGACGCAAAGAAAAAAAGAGGCGCAATGAGGTAGCTGACTGTGTGAGTAAGATTAGCGACCCTAGTGGCCGACACAAACACCGGGCCCATCTAGGAGTGGCACTGCAGTATGTATGTATAAAGAAAGAAAAAAAAACCACGGTTAGGTGGTATATACAATTATGGACGGGCTGCCGAGTGCCGACACAGAGGTAGCCACAGCCGTGAACTACCGCACTGTACTGTGTCTGCTGCTAATATATAGACTGGTTGATAAAGAGATAGTATACTCGTAACTAGTATGTATGTATAAAGAAAGAAAAAAAAACCACGGTTAGGTCACTGGTATATACAATTATGGACGGGCTGCCGAGTGCCGACACAGAGGTAGCCACAGCCGTGAACTACCGCACTGTACACTGGTTGATAAAGAGATAGTAGTATACTCGTAACAACTAGTATGACGACGGTATAAAGAATGAAAAAAAAACCACGGTTAGGTGGTATATAATACAATTATGGTTGGACGGACTGCCTGCCGAGTGCCGACACAGAGGTAGCCACAGCCGTGAACTACCGCACTGTACACTGGTTGATAAAGAGATAGTAGTATACTCGTAACAACTAGTATGACGACGGTATAAAGAATGAAAAAAAAACCACGGTTAGGTGGTATATAATACAATTATGGTTGGACGGACTGCCTGCCGAGTGCCGACACAGAGGTAGCCACAGCCGTGAACTACCGCACTGTACACTGGTTGATAAAGAGATAGTAGTATACTCGTAACAACTAGTATGACGACGGTATAAAGAACGAAAAAAAAACCACGGTTAGGTGGTATATATTATAATACAATTATGGATGGACGGACTGCCTGCCGAGTTCCGACACAGAGGTAGCCACAGCCGTGAACTACCGCACTGTACACTGGTTGATAAAGAGATAGTAGTATACTCGTAACAACTAGTATGACGACGGTATAAAGAACGAAAAAAAAACCACGGTTAGGTGGTATATATTATAATACAATTATGGATGGACGGACTGCCTGCCGAGTTCCGACACAGAGGTAGCCACAGCCGTGAACTACCGCACTGTACACTGGTTGATAAAGAGATAGTAGTATACTCGTAACAACTAGTATGACTGACTATGACGGTATAAAGAATGAAAAAAAAACCACGGTTAGGTGGTATATATTATAATAATACAATTATGGATGGACGGACTGCCTGCCGAGTTCCGACACAGAGGTAGCCACAGCCGTGAACTACCGCACTGTACACTGGTTGATAAAGAGATAGTAGTATACTCGTAACAACTAGTATGACTGACTATGACGGTATAAAGAATGAAAAAAAAACCACGGTTAGGTGGTATATATTATAATACAATTATGGATGGACGGACTGCCTGCCGACTGCCGACACAGAGGTAGCCACAGCCGTGAACTACCGCACTGTACACTGGTTGATAAAGAGATAGTAGTATACTCGTAACAACTAGTATGACACTATGACGGTATAAAGAATGAAAAAAAAACCACGTTTAGGTGGTATATATTATAATACAATTATGGATGGACGGACTGCCTGCCGACTGCCGACACAGAGGTAGCCACAGCCGTGAACTACCGCACTGTACACTGGTTGATAAAGAGATAGTAGTATACTCGTAACAACTAGTATGACTGACTATGACGGTATAAAGAATGAAAAAAAAACCACGGTTAGGTGGTATATATTATAATAATACAATTATGGATGGACGGACTGCCTGCCGAGTTCCGACACAGAGGTAGCCACAGCCGTGAACTACCGCACTGTACACTGGTTGATAAAGAGATAGTAGTATACTCGTAACAACTAGTATGACTATGACGACGGTATAAAGAAAGAAAAAAAAATACCACGGTTAGGTGGTATATAATTATACAATTATGGATGGACGGACTGCCTGCCGAGTGCCGACTGCCGACACAGAGGTAGCCACAGCCGTGAACTACCGCACTGTACTGTGTCTGCTGCTAATATAGACTGGTTGATAAAGAGATAGTATACAACAATATACTACTATACTGGTGGTCAGGCACTGGTCACCACTAGTCACACTGGCAGTGGCACTCCTGCAGCAAAAGTGTGCACTGTTTAATTTTAAATTAATATAATATTATGTACTCCTGGCTCCTGCTATAACAACCTGCAGTGCTCCCCAGTCTCCCCCACAATTATTATAAGCTTTTATACATTGATGTGCAGCACACTGGGCTGAGCTGAGTGCACACAGACTGAGTCACACTGTGTGACTGCTGTGTATCGTTTTTTTCAGGCAGAGAACGGATATAGCAGAGAACGGATATATTAAATAAAAGTTAACTTAACAACAACTGCACTGGTCACTGTGGTAAACTCTGTCTGCACAATCTCTCTCTCTCTCTCTTCTAATCTATTCTAATGGAGAGGACGCCAGCCACGTCCTCTCCCTATCAATCTCAATGCACGTGTGAAAATGGCGGCGACGCGCGGCTCCTTATATAGAATCCGAGTCTCGCGAGAATCCGACAGCGTCATGATGACGTTCGGGCGCGCTCGGGTTAACCGAGCAAGGCGGGAAGATCCGAGTCGCTCGGACCCGTGAAAAAAAAAGTGAAGTTCGTGCGGGTTCGGATTCAAAGAAACCGAACCCGCTCATCTCTACAAACAATTACATTAAATTAACTTACAAATCAATCTTTCATTCTCTCGGATCTAGTTCTTGCCTAATGAAACAATGTTTGGTTTCAATTTCTATGGGGTCGTATTGATTATTAAACTGTCATCCAGCCTGCTACTGCCATGCCACTGTTTTCTAGATGGGCCATGTTAGAAGTTGAACTGCCACATGTTTGTGCCGCCCACTGCTGTCGCTTAGCTTAGTCAGCTAGCTAGCTTGGTGCAACCTTTTGGCCTAAACTGGGTAAAAAAACAATATTGTGAGCAGTGAGGTGGTCAAAATTGACTGTAAATGACTGGAAATGAATGTTATTGAGGTTAAGTATACTGCAGGAACAAAAGCAGGTCCACCTTGTGATTTTTGCTGGTTTTATCAATTTTTGAAAAAAAAAAAAAAAAATACAGATCCAAAACCAAAACACATGAGGGCGGTTCTGGCAAAACCAAAATCTAACAACAAATTAAAACCAAAACAAGGGAATCTGCACGCATCTCTAGTTTAAATTAGAGATGAGCGCCTGAAATTTTTCGGGTTTTGTGTTTTGGTTTTGGGTTCGGTTCCGCGGCCGTGTTTTGGGTTCGAACGCGTTTTGGCAAAACCTCACCGAATTTTTTTTGTCGGATTCGGGTGTGTTTTGGATTCGGGTGTTTTTTTCAAAAAACACTAAAAAACAGCTTAAATCATAGAATTTGGGGGTCATTTTGATCCCAAAGTATTATTAACCTCAAAAACCATAATTTACACTCATTTTCAGTCTATTCTGAATACCTCACACCTCACAATATTATTTTTAGTCCTAAAATTTGCACCGAGGTCGCTGTGTGAGTAAGATAAGCGACCCTAGTGGCCGACACAAACACCGGGCCCATCTAGGAGTGGCACTGCAGTGTCACGCAGGATGTCCCTTCCAAAAAACCCTCCCCAAACAGCACATGACGCAAAGAAAAAAAGAGGCGCAATGAGGTAGCTGTGTGAGTAAGATTAGCGACCCTAGTGGCCGACACAAACACCGGGCCCATCTAGGAGTGGCACTGCAGTGTCACGCAGGATGGCCCTTCCAAAAAACCCTCCCCAAACAGCACATGACGCAAAGAAAAAAAGAGGCGCAATGAGGTAGCTGTGTGAGTAAGATTAGCGACCCTAGTGGCCGACACAAACACCGGGCCCATCTAGGAGTGGCACTGCAGTGTCACGCAGGATGTCCCTTCCAAAAAACCCTCCCCAATCAGCACATGATGCAAAGAAAAAGAAAAGAAAAAAGAGGTGCAAGATGGAATTGTCCTTGGGCCCTCCCACCCACCCTTATGTTGTATAAACAAAACAGGACATGCACACTTTAACCAACCCATCATTTCAGTGACAGGGTCTGCCACACGACTGTGACTGATATGACGGGTTGGTTTGGACCCCCCCCAAAAAAGAAGCAATTAATCTCTCCTTGCACAAACTGGCTCTACAGAGGCAAGATGTCCACCTCATCTTCACCCTCCGATATATCACCGTGTACATCCCCCTCCTCACAGATTATCAATTCGTCCCCACTGGAATCCACCATCTCAGCTCCCTGTGTACTTTGTGGAGGCAATTGCTGCTGGTCAATGTCTCCGCGGAGGAATTGATTATAATTCATTTTAATGAACATCATCTTCTCCACATTTTCTGGATGTAACCTCGTACGCCGATTGCTGACAAGGTGAGCGGCGGCACTAAACACTCTTTCGGAGTACACACTTGTGGGAGGGCAACTTAGGTAGAATAAAGCCAGTTTGTGCAAGGGCCTCCAAATTGCCTCTTTTTCCTGCCAGTATAAGTACGGACTGTGTGACGTGCCTACTTGGATGCGGTCACTCATATAATCCTCCACCATTCTATCAATGTTGAGAGAATCATATGCAGTGACAGTAGACGACATGTCCGTAATCGTTGTCAGGTCCTTCAGTCCGGACCAGATGTCAGCATCAGCAGTCGCTCCAGACTGCCCTGCATCACCGCCAGCGGGTGGGCTCGGAATTCTGAGCCTTTTCCTCGCACCCCCAGTTGCGGGAGAATGTGAAGGAGGAGATGTTGACAGGTCGCGTTCCGCTTGACTTGACAATTTTGTCACCAGCAGGTCTTTCAACCCCAGCAGACCTGTGTCTGCCGGAAAGAGAGATCCAAGGTAGGCTTTAAATCTAGGATCGAGCACGGTGGCCAAAATGTAGTGCTCTGATTTCAACAGATTGACCACCCGTGAATCCTTGTTAAGCGAATTAAGGGCTGCATCCACAAGTCCCACATGCCTAGCGGAATCGCTCCCTTTTAGCTCCTTCTTCAATGCCTCCAGCTTCTTCTGCAAAAGCCTGATGAGGGGAATGACCTGACTCAGGCTGGCAGTGTCTGAACTGACTTCACGTGTGGCAAGTTCAAAGGGCATCAGAACCTTGCACAACGTTGAAATCATTCTCCACTGCACTTGAGACAGGTGCATTCCACCTCCTATATCGTGCTCAATTGTATAGGCTTGAATGGCCTTTTGCTGCTCCTCCAACCTCTGAAGCATATAGAGGGTTGAATTCCACCTCGTTACCACTTCTTGCTTCAGATGATGGCAGGGCAGGTTCAGTAGTTTTTGGTGGTGCTCCAGTCTTCTGTACGTGGTGCCTGTACGCCGAAAGTGTCCCGCAATTTTTCTGGCCACCGACAGCATCTCTTGCACGCCCCTGTCGTTTTTTAAAAAATTCTGCACCACCAAATTCAAGGTATGTGCAAAACATGGGACGTGCTGGAATTTGCCCATATTTAATGCACACACAATATTGCTGGCGTTGTCCGATGCCACAAATCCACAGGAGAGTCCAATTGGGGTAAGCCATTCCGCGATGATCTTCCTCAGTTGCCGTAAGAGGTTTTCAGCTGTGTGCGTATTCTGGAAAGCGGTGATACAAAGCGTAGCCTGCCTAGGAAAGAGTTGGCGTTTGCGAGATGCTGCTACTGGTGCCGCCGCTGCTGTTCTTGCGGCGGGAGTCCATACATCTACCCAGTGGGCTGTCACAGTCATATAGTCCTGACCCTGCCCTGCTCCACTTGTCCATATGTCCGTGGTTAAGTGGACATTGGGTACAACTGCATTTTTTAGGACACTGGTGAGTCTTTTTCTGACGTCCGTGTACATTCTCGGTATCGCCTGCCTAGAGAAGTGGAACCTAGATGGTATTTGGTAACGGGGGCACACTGCCTCAATAAATTGTCTAGTTCCCTGTGAACTAACGGCGGATACCGGACGCACGTCTAACACCAACATAGTTGTCAAGGCCTCAGTTATCCGCTTTGCAGTAGGATGACTGCTGTGATATTTCATCTTCCTCGCAAAGGACTGTTGAACAGTCAATTGCTTACTGGAAGTAGTACAAGTGGGCTTACGACTTCCCCTCTGGGATGACCATCGACTCCCAGCGGCAACAACAGCAGCGCCAGCAGCAGTAGGCGTTACACGCAAGGATGCATCGGAGGAATCCCAGGCAGGAGAGGACTCGTCAGAATTGCCAGTGACATGGCCTGCAGGACTATTGGCATTCCTGGGGAAGGAGGAAATTGACACTGAGGGAGTTGGTGGGGTGGTTTGCGTGAGCTTGGTTACAAGAGGAAGGGATTTACTGGTCAGTGGACTGCTTCCGCTGTCACCCAAAGTTTTTGAACTTGTCACTGACTTATTATGAATGCGCTGCAGGTGACGTATAAGGGAGGATGTTCCGAGGTGGTTAACGTCCTTACCCCTACTTATTACAGCTTGACAAAGGGAACACACGGCTTGACACCTGTTGTCCGCATTTCTGGTGAAATACCTCCACACCGAAGAGCTGATTTTTTTGGTATTTTCACCTGGCATGTCAACGGCCATATTCCTCCCACGGACAACAGGTGTCTCCCCGGGTGCCTGACTTAAACAAACCACCTCACCATCAGAATCCTCCTGGTCAATTTCCTCCCCAGCGCCAGCAACACCCATATCCTCCTCATCCTGGTGTACTTCAACACTGACATCTTCAATCTGACTATCAGGAACTGGACTGCGGGTGCTCCTTCCAGCACTTGCAGGGGGCGTGCAAATGGTGGAAGGCGCATGCTCTTCACGTCCAGTGTTGGGAAGGTCAGGCATCGCAACCGACACAATTGGACTCTCCTTGTGGATTTGGGATTTCGAAGAATGCACAGTTCTTTGCTGTGCTGCTTTTGCCAGCTTGAGTCTTTTCATTTTTCTAGCGAGAGGCTGAGTGCTTCCATCCTCATGTGAAGCTGAACCACTAGCCATGAACATAGGCCAGGGCCTCAGCCGTTCCTTGCCACTCCGTGTGGTAAATGGCATATTGGCAAGTTTACGCTTCTCCTCCGACAATTTTATTTTAGGTTTTGGAGTCCTTTTTTTTCTGATATTTGGTGTTTTGGATTTGACATGCTCTGTACTATGACATTGGGCATCGGCCTTGGCAGACGACGTTGCTGGCATTTCATCGTCTCGGCCATGACTAGTGGCAGCAGCTTCAGCACGAGGTGGAAGTGGATCTTGATCTTTCCCTAATTTTGGAACCTCAACATTTTTGTTCTCCATATTTTAATAGGCACAACTAAAAGGCACCTCAGGTAAACAATGGAGATGGATACTAGTATACAATTATGGACTGCCTGCCGACTGCAGACACAGAGGTAGCCACAGCCGTGAACTACCGTACTGTACTGTGTCTGCAGCTAATATAGACTGGTTGATAAAGAGAAGATGTCTATGTAACTATGTATGTATAAAGAAGACTGAAAAAAATCCACGGTTAGGTGGTATACAATTATGGACGGACTGCCTGCCGAGTGCAGACACAGAGGTAGCCACAGCCGTGAACTACCGTACTGTACTGTGTCTGCAGCTAATATAGACTGGTTGATAAAGAGAAGATGTCTATGTAACTATGTATGTATAAAGAAGAATGAAAAAAATCCACGGTTAGGTGGTATTACAATTATGGACGGACTGCCTGCCGAGTGCAGAGACACAGAGGTAGCCACAGCCGTGAACTACCGTACTGTGTCTGCTGCGACTGGATGATAAATGATATAAAAAATATATATATATCACTACTGCAGCCGGACAGGTATATATTATATATTATATAATGACGGACCTGCTGGACACTGTCTGTCAGCAGAATGAGTTTTATTTTTATAGAATAAAAAAAAAAAAAACACACAAGTGAAGTCACACGACGAGTGTTTAACTTTTTCAGGCAATCACAATATAAGTATACTACTAACTATACTGGTGGTCAGTGTGGTCAGGTCACTGGTCAGTCACACTGGCAGTGGCACTCCTGCAGCAAAAGTGTGCACTGTTTAATTTTAATATAATATGTACTCCTGGCTCCTGCTATAACCTATAACTGGCACTGCAGTAGTGCTCCCCAGTCTCCCCCACAATTATAAGCTGTGTGAGCTGAGCAGTCAGACAGATATATAATATATATAGATGATGCAGCACACTGGCCTGAGCCTGAGCAGTGCACACAGATATGGTATGTGACTGACTGAGTCACTGTGTGTATCGCTTTTTTCAGGCAGAGAACGGATATATTAAATAAACTGCACTGTGTGTCTGGTGGTCACTCACTATATAATATATTATGTACTCCTGGCTCCTGCTATAACCTATAACTGGCACTGCAGTAGTGCTCCCCAGTCTCCCCCACAATTATAAGCTGTGTGAGCTGAGCAGTCAGACAGATATATATAATATTATATATAGATAATAGATGATGCAGCACACTGGCCTGAGCCTGAGCAGTGCACACAGATATGGTATGTGACTGACTGAGTCACTGTGTGTATCGCTTTTTTCAGGCAGAGAACGGATACATTAAATAAACTGCACTGTGTGTCTGGTGGTCACTCACTATATAATATATTATGTACTCCTGGCTCCTGCTATAACCTATAACTGGCACTGCAGTAGTGCTCCCCAGTCTCCCCCACAATTATAAGCTGTGTGAGCTGAGCAGTCAGACAGATATATATAATATTATATATAGATAATAGATGATGCAGCACACTGGCCTGAGCCTGAGCAGTGCACACAGATATGGTATGTGACTGACTGAGTCACTGTGTGTATCGCTTTTTTCAGGCAGAGAACGGATATATTAAATAAACTGCACTGTGTGTCTGGTGGTCACTCACTATATAATATATTATGTACTCCTGGCTCCTGCTATAACCTATAACTGGCACTGCAGTAGTGCTCCCCAGTCTCCCCCACAATTATAAGCTGTGTGAGCTGAGCAGTCAGACAGATATATATAATATTATATATAGATAATAGATGATGCAGCACACTGGCCTGAGCCTGAGCAGTGCACACAGATATGGTATGTGACTGACTGAGTCACTGTGTGTATCGCTTTTTTCAGGCAGAGAACGGATATATTAAATAAACTGCACTGTGTGTCTGGTGGTCACTCACTATATAATATATTATGTACTCCTGGCTCCTGCTATAACCTATAACTGGCACTGCAGTAGTGCTCCCCAGTCTCCCCCACAATTATAAGCTGTGTGAGCTGAGCAGTCAGACAGATATATATAATATTATATATAGATAATAGATGATGCAGCACACTGGCCTGAGCCTGAGCAGTGCACACAGATATGGTATGTGACTGAGTCACTGTGTGCTGTGTATCGCTTTTTTCAGGCAGAGAACGGATTATAAAGTAAACTGCACTGTCCTCACTAGTAAACTCTCTCCACTCAGTCTCTACACTTCTACAGTAACAGTACTCCTCCTAGTCAGCTCCAGTAAATCTCTCTCAGTCTCTTATAATCTAAATGGAGAGGACGCCAGCCACGTCCTCTCCCTATCAATCTCAATGCACGTGTGAAAATGGCGGCGACGCGCGGCTCCTTATATAGAATCCGAGTCTCGCGATAGAATCCGAGCCTCGCGAGAATCCGACAGCGTCATGATGACGTTCGGGCGCGCTCGGGTTAACCGAGCAAGGCGGGAAGATCCGAGTCGCTCGGACCCGTGAAAAAAAACATGAAGTTCTGGCGGGTTCGGATTCAGAGAAACCGAACCCGCTCATCTCTAGTTTAAATAGGGCACGCTGATCAGTCATTGATATTTCAAGGCATGAATTAGCTCCTTGTCGCTGGACAACCCCGGATTCAGCTGATCAATCCAATATGGTGACTTTCATGCAGTGCAAGCTTCAGGGGAAACACCAACACTCAAATCTAAACTTGACAAAACATGGTAATGCTTGATGTTCTGAGCAGCAGGAGCTCACCAGTCAATGAAAAGACAGGGCCTTATGATGTAAGACTCTGAGCCTGTTGTGTGACATAACTCAACTGGATACCCACCTGTCAACCCATTATATTTATGATCCATTCCAGTCAGTTTTCAGGAGAAGACATAGCACTGAAACAGGCCTGGTATTTGTGCTTAATGATTTTCTGATGGCAAAAGACAGATGTAACTGCTCAATATTAGTCCTTGTGGATCTTTCTGCAGCATTCTAT
This sequence comes from Pseudophryne corroboree, assembly GCF_028390025.1. NCBI lineage: Eukaryota > Metazoa > Chordata > Amphibia > Anura > Myobatrachidae > Pseudophryne > Pseudophryne corroboree. The sequence continues at coordinate 553,458,582 of NC_086445.1, forward strand.
ACAGTGGTCCACGGGATTCCAATTGAGCATCTGAAAACTTTCTGTGGATTGGATGGCACAGTCCTTAATGGACCTAAATAACTTCTCACCTGCAGGTCATAGAGAGCATACTCATTGTGTATTCTATATTAGTAAAATATTTTAAGTAATTTAGTACCATTTGTACAGTATCAGTAATATGCTTTCTTTAGAATTGGTGTCTTACTGAAATTAATTGTCCCCCAACCTATTCTGCTAATCCTATAAGTGGTCCTACCTGTGAGTCTCCAGCACCAGTCTCTTGTGTCTCTCTACCACCATCCCCCTATTCCTTCCAGCACCATGCCAGTGTGTCTCTCCAACACCAATCCCATGTATCTTCCTAGTGCCATCTCCTCTGTGTCCCCAGCGCCATCTCTACTGTGCCCCAGCCCCATCTATCTCCTCTGTGCCCCCCTTCCCTATAGCACACTGAGCTCCTCAGAGCACACACACTGACCCCGTTACTGTCCACCTCACAGAACTCACTGACATTCCACTACCCCATTACAGCACTCACTGACACTGCCCAAGGATGACACACTGACCCCTCCCTCCACAGCACATACTGAACCTTTTCACTGCACCACATTCTACCACCCCTCACATCACAACATAGTGCCCCCTCCCTTCCCTACTTAAAAGCTCATATTGCCCCCTACGCTGCCCACTCCACAGCACCAACTGCAGATCCTTTACTGCCAACCTCACAGAACCACATACTGCCCCCATCACAACACCACATACTGCCATCTTCACTGCCCACCTAAAAACAAATACTCTCCACATCAAAGCACATAACGCTCCCTTCATTGCCCATTTCACAGCAAATACCACTCCCTTCACTGCCCAGTTCACAGCACCACCTGCTGGTCCTTTACTGTTAATCTCACAGAACCACATACTGCCTACTCACAGCACAAACTGCCCACTTCACAACACCACATTCTGCAATCTTTACTGCCCACCGAAAAACACAGACTGCCCACATCAACGCATATAAAGCCCCCTTCATTGCCCACCTAACAGCAAGTACCACTTCCTTCATTTCACTTCATTTCCCACTTCCCAGCACCACCTGCTGCTCCTTTACTGATGACCTCACAGAACCACATACTGCCCCCTCACAGCACATATTGCCCCTTCACAACACCACATACTGCCATCTTCACTGCCTACCTAAAAACACATACTGCCCACATGAAGCACATAAAGCACCCTTCATTGCCCATCTCACCGCAAATACCACTCCCTTCACTGCCAACCTCATGGCACCAGATACACACAATTCATTGACCACCTCATGGCACTACACACTGCCCCCTTCACTGCCTACCTCCCAGCACCAAATGCTGCCCCTTCATGACACCATATACTTCTCCCTCCTATACCATCTTCACAGTACCATATACTGCCCCTTCACTGCCCACCTCACAGCACTGCACAATCCCCTTTTCACTCAAAACATACTTGCTCTCCTTAGGGCTTGTCTACCAGTCAGTGGCATCCTCATAGTGGCTGTTCTGGCTGAGCCAGCTCTCCCAGTACAACACTGCAGCCCATACTCCATGGAGCAGGTGTCACTACAGGCAGTCTGACCACTGGCACTGAGCAGAATGAGCCACAGAGCTGACGGCCCAGCAGCAGCTGTGTGAAGTCATATCCAGGACAATGGTGTTTTGTGCTACTGACCCGGCTGTAACCCCTCCCACTGGCTCATCACTAAAATAGCTGGTTGACTATCGACCAAAAAAAAAAGAAAAAAAAAAAGAAAATAATTTCAGTGGTCCCATAATGGTCTGGCCAACCAGGGAAACCAGGAAAACCTGGTTAGGTCTATGGCCAATTTGCCATTGCTGTTAACTAACCAACCCCATTCCAGCCACATTTCACCCATTCTCTACTACTGTACCTTCACTGGTTGGCTGAATATTGACATTGGTTTACTGACTTTTAGATCTCTTCATAACTAGGGTCCAAGCACCTTCTGATTCCTTGCTGACCCACTTGCTTACTGCGGTCTATTGATGAAGGTCTATTAACATTACCTAGAATCAACCAATTCAAAGCTAAGTGTACACAAGGGATCCAGCTCTTTCAGAAGGCTCTCCTACACCAAGAATAGGGCCAGTGCAAATGCATGTTGATAGTGATGACTGCTGCTCAAATAAGTTGATATATAGGGGCAGTGCAGTCACATGGATCAGGCCAGCTCTGAATGTAGATGGAAATCTCCAGCTATTTTAAAGGGTGCAATGCAGCTGTGAATCAGGCCTAAAGTGTTTCCTGTGTCTCAGGGGTGGAAAGTGGTAGGATAGCGTTATGATAATGTTTAATAAATGTGCTGTTTGTTGGTAACTACTGTAATAAAGAAAACAGAATGTTTCTAAAACACACTGTTCTACGTGACATCACATCAATACCCTCATGCATGGTCACAGTGCCAGGAGCTATATTGAAGTCAAGTATTGATATATATTACTTGATGTGGGGTTCCCCAAGGTAATTTGTATCACTGATAATTGATTTTTTCCCCCTTAAGCTAAAATAAAACATTTCTATTATTTACTTAACTTGTGGTTTCGTTAACTTATGTTATTGGAAGTTATTTGACCCATACAAGTCATGTTTGGTACATGAAGCAAATAAAAGTTTTCTTTGCTGGAATGATTGTCTAAGTCCTCTTGCAACAATTATTTGTTCTACGTGGCAAAGCTAAAAACCTGAGAGACCTTGTAGAAAATTGATGTCTGGGATCTTGCCTTACCACTTGCCTCCACTTCTTCCCACATTATCACATGCCAGTATTTTATTACTGCTCCATGGTCAGCAAGCTATGTACAAATCAAGGACAACATTAGAAATACTGCTCCGAGACTCATGGGACAGAGTCAGCTACATTCATAATAAACATGTGAGTGGGAATATGCAGTACAGTGCACACAATATCAAATTCATCAGTTACATTTGATGTTATTTATTTCAATTCATGTGAAAAAAAAAATGGAACAATTCTTCATTCTTTGTTGTAACATTTCAACAGTGGAAAATCCCCTACAAATTCCTGAAGTCACCACTTCGTACTTAGCGATGCATCCAAGGAAAACTTTGTTCTATAGTAAACAAGGAATGTCTCTACGGGAACTCTGCTGAGCCTCAAACCCCCGTACAAAAAATATTACATCTTGGTATTAACCTAATAGAATAATATATAGGCTATAGTGAGATGGGGTCTAATTTACTATGGAGTTTATTATTATTCTCAGTGATGTTTTCCTTAGCACTCCTTGGCAACAATGGGCCTAATTCTGAGTTGATCGCAGCAGCAAATTTGTTAGCAGTTGGGCAAAACCATGTGCAGTGCAGGGGGGCAGATATAACATGTGCAGAGAGAGTTAGATTTGGGTGGGGTGTGTTCAAACTGAAATCTAAATTGCAGTGTAAAGATAAAGCATTCAGTATTTACCCTGCACTGAAACAAAATAACCCACCCAAATCTAACTCTTTCTGCAAATGTTATATCTGCACCCCCTGCAGTGCACATGGTTTTGCCCAATTGCTATGGAACTTGCTGCTGCGATCAACTCAGAATTACCCCCAATGTTAGATGTGATGATAACATGCAAAGCCCCATGCATTCTAGTATTTACAACAAAACATCCTCATAGTCATATTAGCGCCTCCCTGTAATTAGATTCCCTGGGCCAGATATACTAAAGGCCCATACACATTAGACGATGTCGCTCTGTGAGCGACATCGTCTAATGTTTCCCCGGGTCGGCCGGTCGGCGGCCGACTGTACACACTGAGCGATATGACCGCTCATATCGCTCAGTGACGTCACACCTCCGGCAGCCATGCATGCAGGTCGTGGACAACAGTCCAGATCCTGCATGCATGATCTACCGACAGCGACGATCGTTGCTGACCCGCGGGGCCGCGCAATGGTCATCGCTGGCGGCATACACACTTGTCGATAAAATGAGCGACGTTGCTCAAGGAGGGGGCAAATGAGCGACGTCGCTCATTTTATCGTCAAGTGTGTATGGACTGTCAAAGTCAGAAAAATGTCTTAGTGCACACTGCCATATTTGCACCGCACACTGGTCCGTGCTGCGCATGCGTACGCTCTCCCGTGGAAGCGCATACCCGCAATAGCGTGCACTCGCACGCGCAGTATGCGCATTTACGGTAGAGTTTATGTGATCGTAGCGTGCGACTCATTCGTTACAAAAGTTCACAATTAATGTAGTTTATAGATCATGTTCCCCTCAATAGTTTCTGTAAGTTTGGTTTAGATAGAATGTCCCTGAGCGGAGGAATCCCTCTTTGTATTGCACGAAGGGTCTAACAGGAGTCATACAGCAGTGTTTGGTACCCATCGGAAGAGTATTTAATTAGCAATATTCCGGTGTTGGTTTGGAGCGTATTAATCGCTCGTGCGAATAGTTATGGACATAAGAAGTTTATGTCCATTTCTATGATTTGCACATACTCAGGTATGCGGCGGGAAACCCAGTTCCCCACCCACCTGAGCTGTTGGAAATCAGCACAGCCCACCTGTATGAATCAACCTATGACCTTTGGTTACAGTACAGGGCCGAATTCCTGTGTCCAATAAACTGTAGGATTGTAGGGACTAGGAGATTGCATTGTGTGTGGGGCATAAATAGGCAGACCGACCACATCCAGCTCTCACTCTCTCATCAACGGTTATCTGCTGATAATCGGGAGCTGGATATCGAGGCGCAGGCGATCATACCCTTTGTGCGTAAGTTCTCTCCGTAATCATTGTCTTTCTGTGAGCCAATTTCTCTCTCTCTCTCTCTCTGTGTCTATTTCTCTCTCTCTATTCTCTCTTTTCTCTCAAATCTCCCCTAGACTAAACTTTATAGTATTGTATTGTATTGTGTTAGACCAGGATAGCATTGTAGTTTATCCCTTAGTTAGGTGTTTGGTTAGGAAGTCTTTGTTATATTGTAGTGTATCATTTGTACTGTTACTCTTTTACAAGTATACTAGATATAATACAGATTATAGGCTTTGGAACCCTAAACCAGTATCAGTGTATTTACTATAGTATTAAGTGTTCACTTGAGCGTCGGTGACGCTCAAACAGCTTTGTAGATAGTCAGGTTACACAAGGTTGCATTTACACCCTGTATTCACATTAAGGTATTCTGTGTGTTTCATCGGTATAAGGTTTAATATCAAGGTATAGTGTTGTGAGCGTCTGCACCGCTGGTGACCTCCTCGTGGTCTCTAGCGTATGCTACGTTACAGCGAATCTTTCCCCTAGACATAACCAATAACGTGTCCTGTGATCACTAGGCCGTGAGCGAACGTGACGCTTGAGCGTCTCGCTTACCGCTGAGCGATCGTTACGCAAATAGCGTACCATTACGGTACTTCTTGAGCAAACAGCGTACAGTGTTCTTAGCTTCATAAAGGGTTGTTTATTTGACAAGGAATTTAGCATTGTCAATTGCGGGCTCGTCCGGTCCTTTTCACATCTGCACTAGGTAGATCAGCAGACATTATCCCTCCAGCAAAGGGTGGGAGGTTGTCTCATAGTGCTGGCGGGATAAGCGTCTGCTTCGCTTAAGTAAAGAGTGCTGAAGGAATCCGGTAACCGGAAGTAAGAACAAAACGCTTGTGTCTTTTTTTAACTGTTTTTTTTTCTTTTGTCTTGCGTACGTACGCATATATCTGCATTTCTGTTTCATTTTCGTATATCACTATTCCTGTTTGCCAAATTTTATAGTTGATAGAAAGTGCTAAAAGGAGATTTGCTGTTATTTAATAAGTAGAGGTAATAGTTAAAGTATAGAACAAACACACGGTTTGTCTGAGATACAAGGCAGTCAGTGTGGATTGCGGTAGATGATCAGGGATCATCTACATTGATAAATAAATATATTGTGTTACGGTGGATCCTTTGCATTGCGTACACGTGTCGCTAACAAAGACTAGCGTACGCAATCCAAAAGGCAGACGCACGCAGCGTTCATTACGCAACGTAGCGTCTGGTTACGCCCACGTAGCCCAAGTCACGAAAAGTTGAATTAGCGCAAAGCGATAATTAGCGCAAAAGCGATAAGTAACGCACAACGGTAGATAACGCGACGCGGTAAATAACGCAAATCTATTTTTGGAAAATCTGAAATTTAGTTTAACAGATCCTGCTCCTAATTGGTAACACTCTTGGCCTGAAGACAATTTCTGCGCAGAAATAGATATAGAAACAAAGTGTACATGTGTTGAGTGAGTGTGTTTTGTATACAAAAGTTTATATAACTTTAAGGTGGAACCAAAAGGAAAGTCGGGTACTCGCCAAGGAACATACGTGTAAGTGACATATACGGTGGCCAGGGAGGCATCCCTGGTTAAATAATATTTGAGCATTAGAGTATAGCGGACCATAAGGTAACAAGACCAGGAGGTCATAAGGAACAAGACCAGGAGGTCGTAAGGTAAAAAGGTCCGCTATAAAAGTCCAGTGGCACAACGCCTGGGGTGTTGGTGCAGAACCCATATAGGCCATATAAGCTCTTGCTGAAGGAATCGCGGCCGGAAACATCGATTCCATTGGTCTTTTAGTACATGACAAGTAGTGCTCGTGTACTGAACGATTGGACCGCACGTAATTGTGTGCAGTAGTTAGTAATCTGACCTAAATACCATTAGAGTAAAGTGGTCACAAACGCTATTTGTACATTCTGACGTGATTTGTGTAATTTTTTATTTTTGGAAGGGAAGTTCGCTGGTCACTCAGGAACTATCTAACAACCCCACCTTTACTGGAAAGAGTAAGTGTCCTGCGGGTAACCCTCATATGTTCCAGTAAACTGAAGGTTCCATAGGGGCCCTGTATCGAGTACGCTGGCATCATAACGGTGTTTACAGGTCGTATTGGTCGAGGTGGGCGAGTGAGTGGGGTACTCGGTAAACCGCCACCGCCGGCCTACTGTGGAGTAATTTGGTTGTCTGAAAAGGCTTGCTGAAAACCTTGATACAGAAAATCCAAGGAGGACTAAGCAACACCTACAGACTATGGGGGCCAGTTGCTCAGGTAGGGGGCGATCAACCCTGGTTCAGGTTGATTCTGTGAACCGACCAGTTGGGTCGGCACGATATGTAATGTGTGAAAAATATGGAATTCACACCGAATCTTTATGTGATGAATGGGAGAGAATGACTGTACAAGACAGGGACAAGTTCCCAAGAATAGGTAGCTTCAGTCCAGAGGTGTTACAAAATTTAAGGAGGAGGATATGTCTCGTAAAATCAGCAAAGAGACGAATTCAGCATCATGATTATTTACAGTTATGGCACCAGGAAGGTGAGATACAGAGAGGTTTGGCTCTGGCGGCGGGATCTGGGGCAGTCAGGAAGTTGATTGCCACAGCTCCTCCCCCACCATACATTGCAGGAGAGAAGTTGATTGCGGAGAGAAACGCACAGGGTTGTAAAACACAAACTCTTAGTAACACTGTAAATGTTAATGATGTTAACGAAATAACTCATGCAAGTATTAACCCGTGCAAGATGTACCCTGTTTTGAACCTTCCTCAGGAGTGTGATCAAGAAGACGATTCAGCAACAATTTCAGCTCTCTCTCTTGCAGCCACCATAGCAGAGACCACAGTAGGCACAGCGACACCCACGAGATTAGTGAAAGCCCCTAGCGGAGGGATAGGTGAGGTCGTGTCAACGGGTAAGTACGGCACCATGCACTACACTGAAACAATTGTACCACAACAAGCTGTAGAATCTACACAGGAAGAGGCTGTTAGAATTGCTCCTGTAAGGGTAATAGCAGTTCCCAATGGAAAAACAGATGTGTCTGGAGCCACTCCCATAAGGAACATTGCCATGTACACTCCATTTTCCAGAATGGAATTAAGAACAATAGTGTCTGAATTTCCTGACCCCAGGAAGGATTTAGTTGCTAGCCAAAAATACATCAGGGATTTAGGTAACACGGTAGAACCCAACAACAAGGATTGGCAGATACTGCTAAGAGCTTGTTTACCTTCCAATGTTGATGCAACTCAGTTTTTAGCTGATTGTGCATTGGATAAAGATGTACCGCTTACAGACGTGTACAACAAGGATAATGTAAAAAGGATAAATATACAGCTAAAAGAGTATTTCCCTGCCGTTGTTAAATGGAATAAAATATTTTCCATTAAGCAAAAGGAGTCCGAAACGGCAACAGAATATTTTCACCGGGCACTATTAGAAATGGCAAAGTATACTGGTATAGAAGACATTAAGACCAACCCAAACCATCGAGAAGTAGCAGTATCTGTACTGATGGATGGTTTGAAAGAAACATTAAAAGCTAGGGTACAGACCACACAACCATGCTGGCGAGGTCTGTCAGTATCCACATTGAGAGAAGCTGCTATTGATCACGACAGAAATATCACTAGGCACAGGGAGGCGCAAAGTGATAAGTTGATGTCCGTAAGTATACAGGCGCTGACCACAAGGCAGCCTGCGTATGTACCACCGAATCCTGTGGGTAAGGCAAGTATGATAACATGTTTTTCTTGTAACAAACCAGGACATTTTGCACGAGACTGTAGAGTAAGAAATGTACAAAGATCTTTTCAACCCCCTAGACAACAACACCACACACGACATTGGGAGCAGGGTCCACAGAGGCGGAGTTTTGAGCCACATACAGGGGAAACAAAAAGATATCCCCCAAACAGAGATTGGCATGCCTCTGGTAGTTCCCAGCTAACTCCCTCACAAATAGTTGCTGCCAATGGGATTCAGGGAGGTCAGCATACCCAATAGGGGTGTGGCCATACCTGTAATCTGCAACCAGTTAAATTGATTGCCAGTCTTGGAAGCGAACCAGAGATTGCAATCAATGTAGCCGGTAAAACTTTAAACTTTCTTGTAGACACAGGGGCGGCCAAGTCAGTGATCAATTCGACAGTGGGCATGAGAACCACTGGTAGGACAGTTCCAGCCATAGGAGTGACAGGAGTAGTCCAGCACTACCCTGTTAGCAAACCAGCCGAGATTACAATAGGGCCTTTGCATACCAAGCATTCCTTTTTGCTGGCTGCATCGGCACCGACCAATCTCCTGGGAAGAGACTTACTATGTAAAATGGGTTGCGTCATTTATTGTACTCCTGAAGGTGTATTCTTGGACATCCCTGAGAATCACGCTCAGGAAGTACGAGACATGTTAGACTCCCCATCAAAATTAATGTCACATTCCATTATGACAAATAGGAATCCATCCCAAATAGAAGAGATGACATCTCAGATACCAGAGTCGCTTTGGACAAAAGATGGACAGGACACTGGATTAATGGCAAACGTAGCTCCAGTAGTAGTACAAGTAAAAGATGGTAGGATAGCTCCAAAAATCCCACAGTATCCTCTGAAGCCAGAGGTGGAGTTAGGAGTTTTCCCGGTAATAGAGCGCTTGCTACAACAGGGCATTCTAGTAAGAACGTCCAGCACAGCAAATAGTCCCATCTTCCCTGTTAAAAAGAGTGGGGGGAGGGGTTACAGGCTAGTGCAGGATCTAAGGGGGATTAACAAAATAGTCGAGAGTCAGTTCCCCGTAGTGCCTAATCCAGCTGTCATCCTAATGCAAATTCCTCCCACTGCCAAATTTTTCACTGTTATTGACCTCTGCTCCGCTTTCTTTTCGGTACCTCTGCACCCTGACAGCCAATATTTGTTTGCATTCACATACAGAGGAGTCCAATACACGTGGACTCGGTTACCCCAAGGTTTCATAGATAGTCCAAGTATATTTTCTCAGGCTTTGCATGATTGTTTACAATCTTTCCAACCGGAAAGTGGATCAGTGTTGATACAGTACGTGGATGATCTACTACTGTGTTCTGATTCATTGGAGGCATCCCTGAAGGATACGAAACAGCTCCTGTTTCATCTTTCAGACACAGGTCACAAGGTCTCCAAAGACAAGTTGCAATTATGCCAAGCTAAGGTAAAATACTTGGGACACTGTCTAACACAAGGACTGAGACACCTGACCGCTGATAGAATACAAGCCATTAGAGACATGACACTGCCACAAACCCAGCAACAGATCAGGACGTTTTTAGGAATGTGTGGGTATTGCCGTAATTGGATCCCAGGGTTTTCCATATTGGCGCTACCTTTGCAGGAAATGGTCTCTTCAAACAAACCTGATCGGATTTCGCATACAGACGAATCCGAAACAGCATTTGAGAGACTCAAACAGTGCCTAACGCAGGCACCAGCACTAGGTATACCAGACTATGGGAAACCCTTTGAACTATATGGAACAGAAAGTGCTGGGTGCGCAGCAGGTGTACTAACACAAAAACACGGTGATGCCAGCAGGCCAATTGCATACTACAGCGCTCAGCTAGACACGGTGGCGCGATCCCTCCCCACATGCTTGCGTAGCGTTGCGGCGATAGCATTGCTAGTGACGAACAGCGAAGATGTCGTGCTAGGCCACAACCTCACAATCCATACACCACATGCGGTATCGGCCTTATTGAATTCTGCCCAAACCAGACATGTCTCATCAGCAAGGTTTACGAGATGGGAATTGGCATTAATGGCCCCAGTAAACATCACCATAAGGAGATGCAGCGCATTAAACCCTGCAACATTTCTCCCAGGTGTGCCTGGACAGGCACAAAGGGTGGGAGGTGAGAGTGATGGGGAAGGAGGATTTAATGCAAAGGAAGATACACATGATTGTATGGAATATTTGACCCAAAATTTTACCGCAAGGCCTGACATCAGTGACAATCCACTAGAAGATGCAGAACTCACGTTCTACACGGACGGTAGTTGTCACAGACAGTCAGACTCGGGAGACTTGTGTACTGGATACCCAGTCATAGATGACCAAGACACCATAGAAGCGGAACCGCTAGGCCCACCTCACTCAGCCCAGGTTGCTGAACTGGTCGCCCTAACCAGAGCATGTGAATTGGCTAAGGGTAAGTCTGCCAATATCTACACCGATTCTAGATACGCGTTCGGGGTAGTACATGATTTCGGAGCGCTATGGCGTCTCAGAAATTTCATGACGGCAGCTGGTACACCGATAGCGCATGCAGCTCACATAAAAAGGCTTCTAACAGCGATACAGGAACCCGACAGAGTGGCTGTTATCAAATGTAAAGCACATACATATAGTCAAGACCCAGTATCCCTTGGTAACAGCCGAGCAGACGAAGCTGCAAAGCTTGCAGCTGCTACCCCCATACGGACAGACACCACACAACTGATGGTATTTAATACCATCAACACACAAAAGTTGTGTGAAATGCAGAATTTGTGTTCCACTCAGGAGAAGGCAGTCTGGAAGGCAAAGGGATATGGCCAGGAGTCCTCAGGGCTCTGGACGGACGGACATGGTAAACCAGTGGCCCCCAGGGCATACCTTCCGTGTCTGGCTGAAGCAGCTCACGGGCTGACTCATCTAGGCAAGGAGGGGATGTGCAAATTGGTAAGAGCATACTGGTGCGCCCCAGGATTCTCCTCTCATGCTGGTAAAAGAGCAATGTCATGCCTTACCTGTCTGAGAAAGAATATTGGAAAAGCAATACCAACAGAACCATCCCATATCCCACCTGCCGGCGGCCCTTTCCAAGTAATACAAATTGACTTCATTCAATTACCCCCATGTAGAAATTTGAAATATGTACTTGTTTGCATAGATGTTTTCTCGAATTGGGTCGAGGCTTTTCCAGCAGCTACAAATACCGCTATGTTTACAGCTAAGAAAATTGTGCAGGAATTTGTATGTAGATATGGTATCCCTAGAATCATTGAAAGTGATAGGGGTACCCATTTTACAGGTGATGTCTTTCAAGGAATGTGTAAGTTGATGGGAATTGATAGCAAGCTGCACACTCCGTACCGTCCACAGGCGAGTGCGAAGGTCGAAAGAGTGAACAGCACTATTAAAAATAAATTGAGTAAAGTAATGGCAGAGACAGGATTGACGTGGCCAGAAGCTTTACCCATTGTTTTGTATAGCATCAGAACCACTCCCAGGTCCCCTCTTAATCTGTCTCCTTTTGAAATTCTGTTTGGTCGACAACCGCATGTCATGATTAACCCTCAGGATGATTTGAAATGTAACAATGAAGTAACTGTAAAATACTTGATTAACATGAGTAAACAGTTGAGGAATCAAAATGATAATCTGAAGTTGGTGATTCCTGATTTACCAGATAGTAATTGTCATGACATTGAACCTGGGGATTATGTAATGATACGAAATTTTCTACGCTCAGGTTGTCTTATTGATAGATGGGAAGGACCATACCAGGTCTTATTGACTAGCACCACAGCATTGAAGGTTGCTGAGAGAGAGACTTGGGTCCATTCATCCCACTGCAAGAAGGTTGCTGATCCAGAGAAGTCCCGTGATAAGGAACAGACGGTAGAGATGGACTTGCCCCAAGAGACTGTGATCCGGATTTTGATGTTAACCATGATGTTGACCAGAACAGTCTGTTCCGGCGAGAGTACCATAGAGGTCGAAAGAGGTTCTGGAATGGGTTCCGATTATGATGATGGAGGCGTAGTTTTCCAAGATCAACCAAGCCAACAAGCAAAGGCGAGTATCAGAAAACGGTCCGATAGAAGAAATTGTGATGGATTGTTAGCTGAGGAAAATTGTATCTGTAGGCTATGTGATAATCTGGTTGAAGATGGATGCATAAAGAAATGCCAATCTAGTTTTAATATCCATATGGACCGGCATCCATTGAGTGACTATCACTCTCTAGTGGGTAACGTGTTGAACCAAACAGATTGTTGGGTATGCTCTCAAGTACTTTAGGGTCACAGCAAATCAGGGCTAGTACCATTTCCTTTAACGTTAGGGGAGGTACTTGAGCTAAGTGGTGGGAGACCGGTGGACCGGAGGTTTAACATCTCCAGCCCTCCTAGTTTAAAGCTCCACCAATACCATGTGGATAGGTCCCTCATATGTTTTAACATCTCCAATCCCAGAAAACCGGGAAATTGGGAAGTGTCATGGAGCAACCTTACCATGACCTTTTCACACAGAGCAGATAGAATGCCTACAGATACAGAACTTGTACGCCACATAGCCAGTAGAGGAAAATCATTCCGGTATCGATATACCTTAGGAAATAGGATTACTAAAGTTGGAGAGGTATCACCAGGATACTGTGCACATATCGTACAAACCGATACGTGCATTAGACAGATGGAAGAATTAGGGTCAGGAGATTTCACCTGGAAGGTTTGTAACATGGTCATGTCCTTCTCCGTCCCTTATGTTCTCCCCGATGATGCATATTTCATATGCGGGAGAAAGGCGTACAAGTGGCTTGCCCCAAACTCTGAAGGATTGTGTTATATTGGAAAAGTATTGCCTGAAGTGATGACTGTAACACATGACAAAATGAAAGACATACACCGTGGTGCCCAAACTCCTTATACTCACACTCACTACGAGCACCTCGTTAAAAGACAACTGTCAGAAAGGTTAGAGCATCCGGCCTCTGATCTTATCCATGAATCCACCGGGATTCAGGTTCTGGTAGCGTTAGATTTCACTCGCACCGCTCGAGGTGTGATGAATTATAGATACATTTCCGCACTCGCCAATTTGTTAGATAATATCACTGAAATGTATGATGACACGTTTAGATACACTGGAAGGGAACTTCAAGCTTACAAAACAGAACTAGTTCAGCATAGGATGATTCTTAATTATCTTACAGCAGTAACAGGCGGATATTGTGTTACATTGGCAACACAGTACGGCATAAAGTGTTGCACGTATATCACAAATAGCACCGAGGATCCGGTAGAGGTCATAGACCAAAAGATGGACGATATTCTGCAATTAAAGTGGGAATTTCGTCGAAAACACAATCTCACCCTTGCTGCTGTAGGTAATGAGCTGACTAGTTGGGTGTCATGGTTGAACCCGCGAAATTGGTTCTCCGGTTTAGGAGACTGGGCTCAAGGAGTCATAATGGATGTTGGAAAGTTTCTCCTATGTATTTTGGGTGTCGTTATATCTATTGGATTGATATTTAGATGCGGGCAGGCTTTGATGAGGTGCAAGCAAAGTACGAAAGTGATGAGCTTAAGGAGTGAGGAAACTGTAATTAACCTGGATTTGATTTATGACCCAATGCTAGAAACCATGACGTAATGATGTAATGAGTATACGGTCCGTCTTTCACCCATTTCTATGTTTTCCTCCGAGGTACAAAGACCCACGTAGACGAAGGATTTGATGAGCCAAGGGGCCGACAACGGAAAGATGGAAAGAAGAAGAGCAGACGACCTGATATACAAGATTTTGATGGACAATGCCATGGGTACCCCAGTTTCCCTAGGAACTTTAAAATCACGCTAGCCCAACATTTTTTGTAAATCCATGGACGTTGTTTGCTTTACTCACGATTTATGAGCAAAAGCACAAAGAAGAAGACTCCAATCAACCGACACCAATCAAGACCCCAATCGACGAACGTACATTAACCTGACATAGAATATCATTGCATTTTTCGTAAGTGTTCTTTATCTTCATCTCTGCAACCCTCAGGTAATAACACACATAGTCGATAGGGAATACAGGCACAGATAGCAGCAACCACATACCCCCCCCAATTCATGTATCATCAACTAAAATGTGCATCCCCATTGTGTTACAACCACAGCCGAAATGAGCTCGGTAGAGTTTGACAGCCCATCCACAGACCTGTACCACAGGATAAGAAGGAATTCAAATGTATACTTCGCAATACCTCGAAGCTTGATTTACCACACGTACGGCACGATGATACATGACCCTCCAAACATGGACTCATACACACATGCTCCTACTCTCTCACTAGGTCATACCCTTTTCACACCTACTCCTCTCTTCTTCCTTACCCCACCATGGAAATCAATTAACCCCTGACTTACATTTTTCTCCTTAAATATTTTGTGGCAGTTATTATTGACTGCCAAAGGGTGGACTGTCAAAGTCAGAAAAATGTCTTAGTGCACACTGCCATATTTGCACCGCACACTGGTGCGTGCTGCGCATGCGTACGCTCTCCCGTGGAAGCGCATACCCGCAATAGCGTGCACTCGCACGCGCAGTATGCGCATTTACGGTAGAGTTTATGTGATCGTAGCGTGCGACTCATTCGTTACAAAAGTTCACAATTAATGTAGTTTATAGATCATGTTCCCCTCAATAGTTTCTGTAAGTTTGGTTTAGATAGAATGTCCCTGAGCGGAGGAATCCCTCTTTGTATTGCACGAAGGGTCTAACAGGAGTCATACAGCAGTGTTTGGTACCCATCGGAAGAGTATTTAATTAGCAATATTCCGGTGTTGGTTTGGAGCGTATTAATCGCTCGTGCGAATAGTTATGGACATAAGAAGTTTATGTCCATTTCTATGATTTGCACATACTCAGGTATGCGGCGGGAAACCCAGTTCCCCACCCACCTGAGCTGTTGGAAATCAGCACAGCCCACCTGTATGAATCAACCTATGACCTTTGGTTACAGTACAGGGCCGAATTCCTGTGTCCAATAAACTGTAGGATTGTAGGGACTAGGAGATTGCATTGTGTGTGGGGCATAAATAGGCAGACCGACCACATCCAGCTCTCACTCTCTCATCAACGGTTATCTGCTGATAATCGGGAGCTGGATATCGAGGCGCAGGCGATCATACCCTTTGTGCGTAAGTTCTCTCCGTAATCATTGTCTTTCTGTGAGCCAATTTCTCTCTCTCTCTCTCTCTCTGTGTCTATTTCTCTCTCTCTATTCTCTCTTTTCTCTCAAATCTCCCCTAGACTAAACTTTATAGTATTGTATTGTATTGTGTTAGACCAGGATAGCATTGTAGTTTATCCCTTAGTTAGGTGTTTGGTTAGGAAGTCTTTGTTATATTGTAGTGTATCATTTGTACTGTTACTCTTTTACAAGTATACTAGATATAATACAGATTATAGGCTTTGGAACCCTAAACCAGTATCAGTGTATTTACTATAGTATTAAGTGTTCACTTGAGCGTCGGTGACGCTCAAACAGCTTTGTAGATAGTCAGGTTACACAAGGTTGCATTTACACCCTGTATTCACATTAAGGTATTCTGTGTGTTTCATCGGTATAAGGTTTAATATCAAGGTATAGTGTTGTGAGCGTCTGCACCGCTGGTGACCTCCTCGTGGTCTCTAGCGTATGCTACGTTACAGCGAATCTTTCCCCTAGACATAACCAATAACGTGTCCTGTGATCACTAGGCCGTGAGCGAACGTGACGCTTGAGCGTCTCGCTTACCGCTGAGCGATCGTTACGCAAATAGCGTACCATTACGGTACTTCTTGAGCAAACAGCGTACAGTGTTCTTAGCTTCATAAAGGGTTGTTTATTTGACAAGGAATTTAGCATTGTCAGGACCTTAAGTCTTAAAAAGTGAGTGAGAGTGGAAAGTAAAAAAGTACCAGCCAATCAGCTCCAAACTGCCATGTCACAGGCCCTGTTTGAAAAATGACAGGAGCTGGTTGGTTGGTAGTTTATCACTCTCCACTTTTCAAGGATTAGTACATCTACATGTAACTTAAGGAGGGTACACACTGGCCGATATATCGGGTGTTCTATTGAACAGTCGATATATCGCGGGTCCGTCGGCCAGTGTGTACGGGCGATATGTCTGTGAACTCCGTCGTTCACAGACATATCGCGTCGGCCCCGCAGCACAGCCGACGACTAATATATCTACCAATATATTGGCGCATCGCTGTGTTTGTACGGGCGACCACCCGGCCGCCCCGTACACATGCTGTGGCGGACGGTGGTGAATGACAGCTGTACTGGGCGGGCATGTGTACACGCCCGCCCAGTTCATGACATCAGTCTCAGACGGATCGGACAGTGTGTATGCACAGCACACTGCCCGATCCGTCCATAGATATACCTGCAGATCAATTGATCTGCAGATATATCTATCAGTGTGTACCAACATTTGCTGTATCTGTTTTCCCTGTTTATGTTTAAAAAAAATAGAAAAAAAATATTTATTGAAAGAGAACATTTAAATCATACCGCCCAACTTTGTGCTGATGTAAAGAGGGACGTATGCCTTCATCACGCGATTGAAATTAGGGGGCATGGCCTAGTGGCTAGAGGGCATGACCTAATGGAATGGTGCGACAGTGAGCCACACCCCATTTTCATCACTGTGTGGACATGCCCGGCACTCTCTGAGTTGCTGGTCATGACCCCGGTCCCTCTCTCCCGGTGAACAGACGCAGTGAGTGACAGGAGTCCAGCCAACCACCCCTGTCGGAGACAGCAGCCTGCAGGTGGGAGAGTGGGATAGCACCCAAAAAATTGTACTGTCCTGCTAAAATCGTGACAGTTGAGGAGTATGTTTAAATTATAATAAAATGACATACAGTACCTACTGTCTGCAGTACCCTATATTAATTTTGATCATTTTGTTGCTGATTCTGAGTTGAGGGCAAAGCAAAAAAAGCAAGTAACTTTGTATTTGGAACAAATACAGCTACGATCTTTAACTCAGACATGCGGGGGGACGCCCGGCACAGGGCTAGTCCGCCCCGCATGTCAGTGCCGGCCCCCCCACACAAATACAAAAGTATCGCACAGCTGCGATGCCTTTGTATTTGAGGAGTAACTCCCGGCCAGCGCAGCTCCTGCGGCTGGCCGGGAGTTACTCGTCGCTCCCGCTGGCCACAGCGGCTGCGTGACACGTCACACAGCCGCCGCAGCCCCCCCCCCAACAGTCCAGCCACGCCTGCCTAGCAGTAACAGTCCATGTCAACTGTCTTCTCATGATACCAACTATGTATGTATGTATGTATGTATGTATGTATGTTGGTGTGAACAAGCTATCAGAAGAGTCTCAGGTACTAAGGCAGGGGTGGGGATCTTTTTTTCTACCAAGGGCCATTTGGATATTTATAAAAATCCTTCGGGGGACATACAAAAATGATCAACTTAAAAATTAGCCTGCCCCCAGTAGTTATGCCCCAGTAGATATGCCCACAGTAGTTATGCCCCCAGTAGATATGCCCCTTAGTGGTACTGTGTGCGCGTGCACCAAAAAATGGGCATGGCCAATTAAAATGGGGGCGTGATACACATATGACCCCAATAGTGCAGTGTGCCAGGCACACATATGCCCCAATAGTGTCAGATACACATATGTCGATACACATATGCCACCAATAGTGCCAGATACACATATGCCCCCAATAGTGCAGTGCCAGATACACATATGCCCCCAATAGTGCAGTGCCAGATACACATATGACCCCAGTAGTGCACTGCCAGATACACAAATGCCCTCAGTAGTGCAGTGCCAGATACACATATGCCACCACAGTGCCAGATAAACATATGCCCCCACAGTGCCAGATACACATATGCCCCCACAGTGCCAGATACACATATGCCCCCACAGTGCCAGAAACACATATGCCCCCACAGTGCCAGATACACATATGCTCCCACAGTGCCAGATACACATATGCCCCCACAGTGCCAGATACACATATGCTCCCACAGTGCCAGATACACATATGCCACCACAGTGCCAGATACACATATGCCCCCACAGTGCCAGAAACACATATGCCCCCACAGTGCCAGAAACACATATGCCCCCACAGTGCCAGATACACATATGCCCCCACAGTGCCAGATACACATATGTCCCCACAGTGCCAGATACACATATGCCCCCACAGTGCCAGAAACACATATGCCCCCACAGTGCCAGATACACATATGCCCCCACAGTGCCAGATACACATATGTCCCCACAGTGCCAGATACACATATGCCCCCACAGTGCCAGATACACATATGCCCCCACAGCGCCAGATATGCCCTTATTGTGCCAGGTACACATATGTCCCTACAGTGCCAGATATGCTCCCACATTGTCAAATATGTCCCCACAGTGCCAGGTACACACTTGACCCCCTGTGCTGCTCACCGCTGCTGCTCTTCTACTGCTGCTGTGTGTGTGTCAGGGGAGGAGAGCGCAGCGTGCGCCTCTCCTGCCCCTTAGTGCTCAGTCTGGCGGTGGCATGTGTCAGCTGTCAGGAGCCAGGCAGGGAGGAGAGTGCAGCTATGTTGGGTGGCGGTGGCGGCGTGTAGGACATCAAACCAGCCACTGGTTCGTGAGCCAATCAGAGCTCACGGACCGGCAGCGGCGGCTCCTGGTTGGCTGCCGGTCCGCAAGCTCTGATAGGCTCATGAACCGGCGGCTGGTTTGAGATCCTACACGCCGCTGCTGGACATAGCTGCGCTCTCCTCTCTGCCCTGACAGAGGACACATGCTGCCACCGGACTGAGCACAAAGGGGCAGGAGAGGTACACGCTGCGCTCTCCTCCCCTGACACACAAACACACAGCAGCGGGCTGGATCAAGTGGCTTTTCGAGCCTTATACGGCTCGCGGGCTGGAGGTTTCCCACCCCTGTACTAAGAGCATGGCCAAGCTTGCGGTGGCATGGTCAGGTCAGATTGTGAAAGATGTGGCCCTTATTACATCATGCATTGCTTGCTGAAGGAGGGCATGGTGACACCATCTTGTGCATGGCTGTAGCTCTTCTGCACCCAGTGCCCCCAGACAGTACTCATTCACTCTCTTAGAATCACTAATTGTAAAAAGCAAATGGTTTGGCATAGCATAACAATATGCTGTGTACTAGAAATTGACAATAACAGTGGTACAGGATTTTTACATGCTAGCTTCAATTCCATTGAGGTGCAGGAAACACAGTTTAAACTAGTTTCCAAAATAGTATAGCTGCTTAAGTATTCCCTAAAAAAACCCTTATCTTTCAGATCTGTGATGGAGATTGAGATGCAATTGCAAGGAACTGGTGGTACCCCGCTCCATTGTTATACAAACATCTTATTGATGTCATCTAAGTCTTATTCCAAGTAAATGGGCATGTACAAGCCCTCCATCTACCTGTCAGTTGTTCACAAAAACTGAGTATTATATGGACATGGAAGACTGGAATTCATCGACTGGATAGATGCCATTAGATAAGTAGATGTTCTTTGAAAAAGTATAAATTAGAGATGAAATGCATTAGTCTGAAGAACCTCTGATTATTAGATAAAACTGGGAGTTGGGATAGGCATTTCAATACAGGTTTAGATCTCAGGAAAATACTATTCAATTTCTATGGAATCAATCTGAGTGAGTTGGCTGTGACCCTGACCACACTTTACTATCATCCACAATCTATAACCACTTGCTACTTTTAGGAGGTACAGACAGAATGTGCTGCCACTGGTGCAGCTTACTGTAACATCACCTACAGGGACATTTCATCTGCAATGGATCTGATGTACTGTAATGTATTAGGGGGACTGATTTGGGTCTGGATTATTGTGTGGATCGGACATAACATATTTGCAATGTGCAACCAAAAACTTTAGGACAAGCCCATTTCTGCTCCCTGAATTGCAACTGTGAATTTAATAACTATAAAAAAAAAAAAATCGGTTGAATCATTAAGCTTAATTATATTTGGGTTTAGATCTCATATCTCTAAAAAGAAAAATGTAGGCCATTTGTTTTAATAATGTTTTTTCACTTGTTAAATAATGTGTTGCTTAGGGAAAAAGTTGCCACAATGAAGACATGTATAAAATTCCTAAATAACCACATGTATATGTATAACACTCACTGGACCTCACCAATAGAACAGTTAAATGCTTTGGTTTGGTCCTAATCCAAACTGCCTCAGGGCCTAAAACTAACATTGACCATATTTGGCATAGGAAGGCTGCAGGGAGAGGAGTGCCAACAAAGAAATAGTGGTTAGTGGGGGGAGGAAAAAATATAACTGACCCTAAATTGAAAGTCAGGGTGACCTTTCTCAAGAAACAAAAAAATATTCATGCAAGGAAAAAAAAGATTCAACTTATTATTTTTAGTTGTTGTAGAGGAAAACGTCAATGAGCAATACAAATGTCTATCTTTAGACTATTCTGTGTACTTGTGTGGGTGGGATTATTTATAAGTTGGATATTTTTAGGGCTGTATAATTATTAACAGGGCTCATTGTTACTGTGGTTAATCAGAGTAAAAACACAACAAAATAATAAAGCTGTATTGAAAAACTTTGGAATAAGTGTCACAAGTGACAGTAAAGTCTCTTCAAGCTATTACATTATTCTTATACTTTTCATGTTTCTTCTTTCTCATGTTTTCTCTAGACCACTGGTTCTCAACCCCAATCCTCAACTACTCCCAACAGGTCATGTTTTGTGGACAGAAATCCTTAAAAAATGACCTGTTGGGGGTACTTGGGGATTGGAGTGTAGAAACAGTGGTCTAGACCATATTATCTACCAACTGCTACCAAATATGTCCAAGTGCAGTTGCTGGAGGCCATTCACAGTATTCCTGCACCTTGATGACCTAAACAAGGCACATGCCTACTAAACATCTTTTGGGAAATGACCTCCAACTCTATGAATCCATGCGAAAAATATTTAGTGGTCCACTGTCACATCAAAGTCCATTCTTCTACCACTTTAGAATAACATATATCAGGTTGAGCAATACAAGAATCATGAAAAATGTATGTAACAGAAACAAACCTACATGTATAAGAATAGACTAAGATATCTGCAAAGACCACAAAGTCCAGGGCTTTGGGCAATGTTATCATGTTCATCTTTTTTATTTAAGCCAGCAGATTCTGCCCAAATCCATGATGGCTGTGTAGCTGTAAGAGAAAGACTGGTGCAGTGTTTCAGATGGGTATAACTAGATAGATAGATAGATAGATAGATAGATAGATAGATAGATAGATAGATAGATAGATAGATAGATAGATAGATAATTAGACAAAAATCTTCTGTGGAGCATTCCAGCTCCCTCTATTGAAGAAACAAGGCAGCACTCCGAGGACTCTGCACATGTTATATCTGCCCACTCTGCAGTGCACATGGGGCCTAATTCAGAGTTGATCACTGCAGCAAGTTTGTTGGCAGATGGGCAAAACCATGTGCACTGCAGGGTGGGGGG
Organism: Pseudophryne corroboree; assembly: GCF_028390025.1. Classification (NCBI taxonomy): domain Eukaryota; kingdom Metazoa; phylum Chordata; class Amphibia; order Anura; family Myobatrachidae; genus Pseudophryne; species Pseudophryne corroboree. The sequence continues at coordinate 553,480,675 of NC_086445.1, forward strand.
GGGGGGGGGGGCAGATGTAACATGTGCAGAGAGAGTTAGGTTTTGGTGGGGTGTGTTCAAACTGAAATCTAAATTGCAGTGTAAAAATAAGGTAGCCAGTATTTACCCTGCACAGAAACAAAATAACCCACCCAAATCTAACTCTCTCTGCACATGATATATCTGCCACACCTGCACACACTATCTGTGGGAGGAACAGAATGTGAATACAGAACTTTAATGTGCTTTTTTCAGAAGTGGTTGGTGGTCAGGAGCTATATAAGTTGTCAGCTGACCCAGCCATTGAGCCTGCACATGTTATATCTGCCCCCCTGCAGTGTACATGGTTTTGCCCATTAGCTAACAAATTTGCTGCTGCGATCAGATCTGAATTAGGCCTGAAATAGCTGTTAGTGCTGGCTATTTGAGATAACTGAATTACCCCCTGGGGATCAATCAGCCACAGTAATTTACCACGGCTAATCGAATTCCCCCTTTAGGAAAGGTAAAGGAAACAGGGAGAGGTCATTAGGAAGGGGTAGCGGGATGGGGCAAATGGACAGAGGCGTCACAAGGAACTTGGAGAAGGGATAAAACGATAAATCGAAAAAAAGAGACAGGTCAGAATAGAGATTGAAGTCATCAGGAGAGTTGCCATTGGGGATTGATGCTATCAGGGGCAGAATCATGAGTCAGTCGTGAAAATGGAGCAGAATAGGAAAGAAGTCCCCCAAAGTTGATGCAACATTTGTTAGTTCAGAATGAAGAATGTTAACAGCAAAGGATATAGAATTAGATGCAAGACACCCAGGTTTTTCTTTACTGTTAGTTTGACAAGTTAATGCTTTATTTTATATCTCTGGGTGGTTATTATTATAATTTATTTATATGGTGTAGAGATGAGCGGGTTTGGTTCCCTGAGAACCAAACCCTACCAAACTTCACTGCCTGAGCCCGGATCCAAGCCCGGGTCGGGTTTTCCTGCCTGACTCGGAAACCAGAACGAGGCAAAACGTCATCATCCCCCTGTCAGATTCTCACGGGTTTTGGATTCCATATAAGGAGCCGCGCGTCACTGCCATTTTCACTCCAGCATTGGAGAGTGTAGCGAGAAGACATGTCTCCATCCTCAGTATCTGTGCGGTAGGGAAAGTGGGGTGGCGATTCCAGTGCTGTCTTGTGCTGCATCAGTTCAGTGGTAGTGTCTTGTGCTGCATCAGTCCAGTCTCAGTGGTGGTGTCCTCTGCTGCCATATGTCCAGTGCTGCTGTATAAGTTCAGTCCAGTGGTGCTGTGTTGTGCTGCATCAGTTCAGTGGTAGTGTCTTGTGCTGCATCAGTCCAGTCACATTGGTGGTGTCCTCTGCTGACATATGTCCAGTGCTGCTGTATAAGTTCAGTCCAGTGGTGCTGTGTTGTGCTGCATCAGTTCAGTGGTAGTGTCTTGTGCTGCATCAGTCCAGTCACATTGGTGGTGTCTTCTGCTGCCATATGTCCAGTGCTGCTGTATAAGTCCAGTCCATTGCAGTTGTGCTCTGTTGTCCTGCATCAGTCCAGTGGTGGGGTCCCTGTGCTGCTGTATAAGTCCAGTGGTACTGCCGTATATGTCCAGTGATACTGCCGTATAAGTTCAGTGATACTGCCGTATAAATCCAGTGGTACTGGCGTATAAATCCAGTCCAGTGATACTGCCATGTATGTCCAGTGGTACTGCCATATAATTCCAGTGATACTGCCGTATATGTCCAGTGGTACTGCCGTATAAATCCAGTGGTACTGGCGTATAAATCCAGTCCAGTGATACTGCCGTATATGTCCAGTGATACTGCCATATATGTCCAGTGGTACTGCCATATAATTCCAGTGATACTGCCGTATAAGTCCAGTGGTACTGCCGTATAAATCCAGTGGTACTGGCGTATAAATCTAGTCCAGTGGTACTGCCGTATATATGTCCAGTGATACTGCCGTATATGTCCAGTGGTAGTGCCGTATATGTCCAGTGGTACTGCCGTATTTATCCAGTCCAGTGATACTGCCGTATAAATCCAGTGATACTGCCATATATGTCCAGTGGTACTGCCGTATAAGTCCAGTCCAGTGATACTGCCTTATATGTCCAGTGGTACTGTGATATAATTCCAGGGATACTGCCGTATATATCCAGTGGTACTGCCGTATATTTACAGTGATACTGCCGTATAAGTCCAGTGATACTGCCGTATAAATCCCGTGGTACTGGCGTATAAATCCAGTCCAGTGATACTGCCGTATATGTCCAGTGGTACTGCCGTATAAATACAGTGATACTGCCGTATATGTCCAGTGGTACTGCCATATAATTCCAGTGATACTGCCGTATATGTCCAGTGGTACTGCCGTATAAATCCAGTGGTACTGGCGTATAAATCCAGTCCAGTAATACTGCCGTATATGTCCAGTGATACTGCCGTATAAGTCCAGTGGTACTGCCATATAAATCCAGTGGTACTGGCATATAAATCCAGTCCAGTGGTACTGCCGTATATGTTCAGTGATACTACCATATATGTCCAGTGGTAGTGCCGTATATGTCCAGTGGTACTGCTGTATAAATCCAGTCCAGTGATTCTGCCGCATAAATCCAGTGATACTGCCATATATGTCCAGTGGTACTGCCGTATAAGTCCAGTCCAGTGATACTGCCTTATATGTCCAGTGGTACTGCCATATAATTCCAGTGATACTGCCGTATATGTGCAGTTGTTCTGCTGTATAAGTCCAGTCCAGTGATACTGCCATATAAGTCCAGTGATACTGCCATATAAATCCAGTGATACTGCTGTATAAATCCAGTGGTACTGCCGTATAAATCCAGTCCAGTGGTACTGCCATATAAATCCAATGGTATTGCCGTATAAATCCAGTGGTACTGCAGTATAAATCCAATCCAGTGATACTGCCATATATGTCCAGTGATACTGCCATATATGTCCAATGGTACTGCCATATAATTCCAGTGATACTGCCGTATAAATCCAGTGGTACTGCCGTATAAATCCAGTGGTACTGGCGTATAAATCCAGTTCAGTGGTACTGCCGTATATATGTCCAGTGATACTGCCGTATATGTCCAGTGGTAGTGCCGTATATGTCCAGTGGTACTGCTGTATAAATCCAGTCCAGTGATACTACCATATAAATCCAGTGATACTGCCATATATGTCTAGTGGTACTGCCGTATAAGTCCAGTCCAGTGATACTGCTAATATGTACAGTGGTACTGCCATATAATTCCAGGGATACTGCCGTATATGTCCAGTGGTACTGCCGTATATGTCCAGTGATACTGCCGTATAAGTCCAGTGATACTGCCGTATAAATCCAGTGGTACTGGCGTATAAATCCAGTCCAGTGATACTGCCATATATGTCCAGTGGTACTGCCGTATAATCCAGTGATACTGCCGTATATGTCCAGTGGTACTGCCATATAATTCCAGTGATACTGCCGTATATGTCCAGTGGTACTGCCTAATAAATCCAGTGGTACTGGCGTATAAATCCAGTCCAGTGATACTGCCATATATGTCCAGTGATGTGCCGTATAAGTCCAGTGGTACTGCCATATAAATCCAGTCCAGTGATACTGCCGTATATGTCCAGTGATACTACCATATATGTCCAGTGGTAGTGCCGTATATGTCCAGTGGTACTGCCGTATAAATCCAGTCCAGTGATACAGCTGCATAGATCCAGTGACACTGCCATATAAATCCAGTCCAGTGATATTGCCTTATATGTCCAGTGGTACTGCCATATAATTCCAGTGATACTGCCGTATATGTGCCGTGGTTCTGCTGTATAAGTCCAGTCCAGTGATACTGCCATATAAGTCCAGTGAAACTGCCATATAAATCCAGTGATACTGCCATATAAATCCAGTGGTACTGCCGTATAAATCCAGTCCAGTGGTACTGCCATATAAATCCAATGGTACTGCCGTATAAATCCAGTGGTACTGCCGTATAAATCCAGTCCAGTGGTACTGCCGTATATGTCCAGTGGTACTGCCGTATAATTCCAGTGATACTGCCGTATAAGTCCAGTGGTACTGCCGTATAAATCCAGTCCAGTGATACTGCCGTATATAAGTCCAGTGATACTGCTGTATAAATCCAGTGATACTGCCGTATATGTCCAGTGGTACTGCCCTATAAGTCCAGTCCAGTGATACTGCCATATATGTCCAGTACTACTGCCGCATAGGTCCAGTGGTGCTGCCGTATAAATCCAGTGGTACTGGTGTATAAATCTAGTCCAGTGGTACTGTTGTTTAAGTCCAGTGATACTGCCGTATATGTTCAGTGGTACTGCCGTATAGCCCAGTCCAGTGGTGCTGCCATATAAGTTCAATGGTGCTGTCCTGTGCTGTATATTATTTACTATACTATATTAATATTTACTATATTAAAGGGGTTACTGTATTAGTATTTAATCCAAACAATTTTTACAGGGTTTGCCATGTGTGGTGTAGAGGTATGCTCTGCTTTGCTGCATTTTGTTATATAACTCCAGAAAAATAATGGAGAATAAAAATTTGGAGGATAAAATAGGGAAAGATCAAGAACCACTTCCTCCTAGTGCTGCTGCTGCTGTTGTTGCTGCTGGGAGTCAATCGTCATCCCAGAGGGGAAGTCGGAGGACCAGTTGTACTACTTCAACTAAGCAAATGACTGTCCAACAGTCCTTTGCAAGGAAGATGAAATATGACAGCAGTCATCCTGTTGCAAAGCGGATAACTGAGGCCTTGACAGCTATGTTGGTGTTAGACGTGCGTCCGGTATCCGCCATTGGTGCAGAGCGACTGCAGTGCCACTCCTAGATGTGCCAGGTGTTTGTGCGGCACACTTGTGTCGCTTAGCATAGTCATACAGCTACCTCATTGCACCTCTTTTACTTCTTTGCATGATGTGCTGTTTGGGGACTTTTTTTTTAAGTGCCATCCTGTCTGCCACTGCAGTGCCACTCCTAGATGGGCCAGCTGTTTGTGCCGCACACTTGTGTCGCTCAGCTTAGTCATACAGCCACCTTGGTGCAACCTTTTGGCCTAAAAACAATATTGTGAGGTTTTCACAATAGACTGGAAATGAGTGGAAATGAATGTTATTGAGGTTAATAATACCATAGGATCAAAATTACCCCCAAATTCTGTGATTTTAGCTGTTTTTTTTTTTTTTTTTTAAATTCATCCAGATCCAAAAACAAAAACAAAACCCGAAAGGATGGTTTTGGCAAAACCAATCCAGATCCAAAACACGAGCATGGAACCAGAACCAAAACACAAAACACGAAAAGTGCATGCCGCACATATGGTGCCATAAGGAGTTTGCAGCTCCTACAATGTACATAAACAGGAACAGTGTGACTAGTCACTAGGATAGCCTCTGTTTGTCAGACAGGGCAGGTAGGTTATGTATTTGGTTATAATGCTTAGACATAATGATTTTTCATATATTTCATTACACATTTAAACGACATCCCCATTAGATAAACCACGCCAGCAGTTATTTTGCCTGTTCATTTTGCAATTGCTGAGGGCTGGTAGAAAACCAGAGGTCACTTGATTGCCAGGTCCAGACTAAAAGTTTCAAAATCTGTCTATAGAGGCCATCTAGACTTGCCTTTGCTTTGTATGCAATTCAGAATCAGGCCCAGATACAGTAGCATAGTGACAAAGCCAACAACTTGTCCAGTCATGAAGCAAGTTTGCATAACGTAAACACAGGTGGACCTGAATGAATGAAACCTGGGGGTTAATTTACTAATGGTCAATTTTCAGCAATTTTAATTTTGGAAAAATCGATTAAAATCAACCGTTAGTAAATACGGATGGTGTAATTGTTAGCATTACTGCCTCACAGCACTGAGGTCATAGTTTCGATTCCCACCATGGCCCTAACTGTATGGAGTTTGTATATTCTCCCTGTACTTGCTCCTGCCTGCTGAGCGATCCTCAGCCTTCCATCCCATGCAGCTCGGCACAGCAAGTATTGCCAGACACTACGGCTATCTGCTGGGATGTTGTGTGGTGGGAACTAGGGCTATATGCTGTGTGGGGAGGCTATGTATGTGCTGGGAGTGGGGGAGACTACTACTATGTGCTAAGGGTGGACTACAGCTATGTGCTGGGAGGCGGATGAGGACTATGGCTATGTGAATGGGGAGGTGAGGGGCTATGTGCAGGGAGGGGGACTATGGCTATCTATGCTGGCCGGGAACTATTGTTATGTGATGGGAGGGGGGTGGGGACTACTGTATGACTGTGTTGGGAGAGGTGGAGACTATGGCTATGTGTTGGGGGGACTACGGCTATTGCTTGGGGAGGTGGGGGCTATGGCTATTTACTGAGAGGGGACTACGGCTATGTGCTGGGAGTGGGATGGGGACTATGACTATATGACTGTGGGGGCTTATCTGGCACTGTGGGGGCATATGTGTATCTGGCACCATGGGGGCATATATGGTACTATGAGGTCATATCTGGCACCGTGGGGGCATGTGTATCTAGCAATGTGGGGGCATGTCTGGCAACATGGGGGCATATCTGGCACTGTGGGGGCATATCTGGCACTGTTGGGTCATATGTGTATCTGGCACTGTGGGGCCATATGTGTATCTGGCACCATGGGGGCATATCTAGCATTGTGGGGGCATATCTGGCACTGTTGGGTCATATGTGTATCTGGCACTGTGGGGTCATATGTGTATCTGGCACCATGGGGGCATATCTAGCATTGTGGGGGCATATCTGGCACTGTGGGAGCATATCTGTATCTGGCACTATGGAGGCATGTGTGTATCTGTCACTGTGGGGGCATGTGTGTATCTGGCACTGTGGGGCATATGTGTATCTGACACTATTGGGGTTATATGTGTATCACGCCCCCATTTTCATTGGCCATGACCCATGTGGCATATGGCCACACCCAGTTTTGGGTGTGTGCACGCTGAAGGTACGCACACACAGTACCACTAAGATTTTTTTTTCTACCTGCACCACTGGGTAGGGTGCTGCACTGCACTTCTTTGCACTACTATTTGATTATACTACCTGGCCTTGGGTTACTACTGTGTAGCGTAATTTGAATTGGGGGATCTATTGCATGGTCATGCCCCTTTCCCATAAGATTATGTCCCTTTTTTGCACATGCACCTTCCCTACTTCAAATATGGGGGGCGCCAGTCCCTTACTTTGCCAGGGGCGCCTGGACCCATAGATACACCTCTGACTGTAAGCTCCACTGGGGCAGGGACTGATGTGAATGGCCAAATATTCTCTGTAAAGCACTGCGGAATATGTGTGCACTATATAAATAACTGGTAATAAATAAATAAATAAATAAACTGCATCTAGAGTCAAGTGATACTGTTATCCAAATGACAAAAGCATACTGTATGTAAAACCAGTTATGCAGTCAATTTATGGTTTACTGTTTTTGTCCTGGATTCTGTCTGTTTTACACCTGCCTGAACTTCCAGTTTGACCCTTTACTATTCTGCCTACTGTCAGACTGTGTACTATATTTGCTTGTTTGGTTTTGATTTTTTTCTGTACTTGTGAACTCTTCAGAATGCTGGTTCTTCCTACTACCATCCAGGAGCAGATTTAGGGGTGAGGGTGCCCTTACATGCACCAAGTGCCGCCCCTAGACATGTGCCTCGTCTGCCTAATGGGAAGTTCACCACTGCTACCAGCCTTTGTCTAGTTTTCTAATCTCCCTATTTGACTCACATAAAGCACTGAGAGTAACTCATACCTCCCAACGGTCCCGATTTTCAAGGGACAGTCCCGCTGTCTCACCTGTGGGCCGCAGTGTCCCCCAGTGGGGGGCAGTTGGGAGGCACCTATCACTGCTGCTCTGCTTAGCAGAGCAGCGGTAAATAGACACTGTGCGCATGCGCACAGCGTCTATTCACGAGTGACAAAGGGAGAGGGGGCATGCACTTGTAAGCCACGCCTCAGTGACGTACAAGGCAGGCGTGGCTTACAAGTGCAGCATCACTGTGAAGCCAAGCCCCCTTTCGAGGCCATGCCCCATTTTAAGGCGCGTGCGTGACTTCGCCGCGCATGAGTCCCTTTTCCAGGAACATCACAGTTGGGAGGTATGCAGTAACTACTGTTCACTTTAAACTGATTTTGTGCAGTCTCTGCGCAGCCCAGGACATACTTAGCCACTGCGATCACATCAGGCTGATCGGTCAGGATTTGACATCAGACACCCTCCCTGAAAATGCTTGATCCCACCTGCATTTTCCCTGACACTCGCAGAAAACGGTCAGTTGCCACCCACAAACGGCCTCTTCCTGTCAATCTCCTTGAGATCGCCCATGCAAATGGATTTTTCACACCATCCCATCGCAGGGCGCCGATGCTTGTTGCAGCCGTGCGACGTGACCGGCGCAGTGCGGTACATATGCATGCGCAGTTCGGATCTGATCTCCCACTGTGTGAAAATGCACAGCAGCGATCAGATCTGAATTACCCCCATTATCCAAGCAAGTAGCATCTCAGGAGGACATCACCTGGAACAAGCATCTTTCACAGTCATATCATTGAACCTAAAATAAATCTCTAAAATTTGTCAAGAATTATTTCTCATGATTATTTCTCATGGATAGATGATAATTTTAAGAGATTTATACATCTCCCACATTATTTCTCAAGGATAGATGATTATTTCAAGAGATTTAAAACTTCCAGACTATCTTTTCAAAGATATATGTATTACAATTGTTTTATTAAAGCTAAGATCTTATTCATCAGATAGATCAGGGGAACAGAGGATGGCATGAATAGATGCTTCAGAAATACCAAAACCAGATCTTCAAATCTTTTGGTCTGGACCCCAAAACCCTGCCTATTTGACTGATTACATTTGTTTACTCTAGTGCTTGAATTAAATTGTACAGTACTACCACTGCGTAAACCCTCTCTGAAGTTTCAAGGGTAGATGAGCTCAGAAAATAGGTTTTGGCGTATATCATATGGGTTGGGTACAGGATACTGGCAGTCAAGATGCCGGCTATTAAAATGCAGACACTGGCATACCTAAAATCCCAACAGGGACGCGGAACTTAACTAGCCCTAGCCCTCTTCCCCACGCAGACTGACTCTAACCCTCCCCTGCTGCAGCCTAACTCTAACCCTCCCCCACAGCCTAACCCTAAACATCCCCGGCATACTTACGTTCGAGATTTCGGCTGTCAGGATTCCGGTGTTGGCATTCTCGCTGCCCTATCATATAAGTCAAATTAAAGGAGATGATTTAAAATGGGTTTAAAAAAATACAATTAGTTTGTTAAGCCATTTGGGCTCTGACATGCTCCACATGTTTTCCAACGTTTCATCAGTTATAATTTTCAAGCATTTTCAGGCAACTTTATGGTAATGCCCCTTGACAATATAATTGTTTCCCTTTTATTTATTAGAACATAGTGAACAAGTTTGTAAATCCTACAGAATCTCAGAAATAAATAATTTTGTACAAAACCCCAAAATGTGTCCTATTAAAATGTTTTGAGCTTTTGTTTTTGGCTTGCATTGTTTAAATAAAGGCATTTACAATGTAAAAAGCTGAATGATCTTGGATTAGGCAGTGCTTTGCAACTTGAAAGTCATTCAAAAGATTTGGATTTTGCCTTATTATTACAAAGAATTCAATTGTTAGTATTTCCTATTGTTTCCCAATGATGGCCTTTCCTATAAAAGGAATAGATAAACTTTTATAGCTTTCAAATTTCTTATACAAGCTTTTTGGTTTAGTTCCAGTTCTAGTACATTTTGATCCCTAATGATGTTTCGCAGTAGAACTTTATGCTTCTTTGAATCTACACAATACTAGCTATAAATGACAGAGAACAGTACACTGTCAATACTATTAACTGGATGATGCAATGTTCATATATAACACTTTCTGCAGAGATACAGTACGCTGCCCGTACACATTATGCCACACAGTACCCCCAATTCACATTATGATATAGTGTCCCCAGTTCATAATATGCCATATTACAGTGCTGTCCCTATTTCATATTATGCCACACTATAGTGCATCCACTTGAGGGTACCAGATGAGGGTATTTTTCAGGGATATTGAATGGGAAGGTTTGTTTTTAGGAAAAAATACTACGGAGAAATGGGAGGTACTAAAATTCCTGCTAGCTAAAAATACACTCAAATTTATTCCTATGAGCAGCAAAAAAAGGAATAAAAATCATAAACCGATGTGGCTTAACAAAAAGATAAAGGAACTTATGGGCAAGAAAAGGTGAGCATTTAAAAAATACAAATCTGACGGGGAAGCAGAGTCATTTCAGCACTATAAGGAATGTAACAAAATTTGCAAAAAGGAAATAAGAGCGGCTAAAGTAGAAACTGAAAAACTAGTAGCAAAGGAAAGCAAAGCGAATCCCAAAAAATTCTTTAAATACATTAATAGCAAGAGATTAAAGAAGGAGAGTATAGGCCCTTTAAAAGACAAGTTGGGAGTCTTAAGCAAAAATGATAATGACATAGCAGACACACTAAATGAGTTTTTTTCAACAGTATTTACTAGAGAGGACCCAATTCAGGGACTGACACACAATCTCAATAATGAGAATATCCCACTGATAGGTACTTATTTAAGCGAGGAAGTAGTCTGTGACCGATTAAAACATTTAAAGATTAATAAATCACCAGGGCCCGATGGTATTCACCCAAGGGTTCTAATGGAGCTTCACTCTGAACTGGCAAAACCGCTATTTTTGATCTTTAAGGATTCAGTTATATCAGGTATGGTTCCCAAAGACTGGCGTATAGCGGAAGTAGTGACTATATTCAAAAAGGGAAGTAAAGCTGAACCAGGTAATTATAGACCAGTTAGTCTTACATCTATAGTGGGGAAAGTATTGGAAGGTATTCTAAGAGATAGTATTCAGAAGTTCCTTGAAGTCAATAAGGTCATTAAAAGGAATCAACATGGGTTTATGAAGGACAGATCCTGTCAAACCAACTTACTTGGCTTTTATGAAACAGTAAGCGCAAACCTAGATCAGGGTAAAGACGTGGATGTAATCTTTTTAGACTTTGCCAAAGCGTTCGATACTGTACCACACATGAGACTTATCTACAAGCTACAAGAATCAGGGCTAGGAAGCACAATATGCACTTGGGTCAAAAACTGGTTAGATAATAGGGAGCAGCGCGTTGTGGTTAATGGATCTTTTTCAACTTGGACTGAAGTGCTAAGTGGTGTGCCGCAAGGCTCAGTATTAGGACCGCAATTGTTCAATATTTTCATTAACGACCTAACAGAAGGTCTAGAGAGCATGGTGTCAATTTTTGCAGATGATACCAAATTGTGTAAGGCTATAAATACAGAGGAGGATGCCGAGTCTCTACAGAACGACTTAGTTAAATTAGAAGCATGGGCAGCCAAATGGAGAATGCGCTTCAACACAGACAAGTGTAAGGTAATGCACTGTGGTAACAAGAACAAAAATTACACCTACCTACTAAATGGGGTAAAATTAGGGGATTCTGTACTGGAAAAGGACTTAGGTGTCCTCATAGATAGCAAACTAAGCAGTAGTACCCAAAGTAGGACTGCAGCAAAGAAGGCTAATAAGATATTAGCATGCATAAAACGGGGTATTGATGCTAGGGACGAGAGTATTATACTCCCGTTATATAAATCACTAGTGAGGCCACACCTTGAATACTGTGTACAATTCTGGGCACCGTACTACAAAAAGGATATCCTGGAGCTAGAAAAGGTTCAGAGGAGGGTGACCAAACTAATTAAGGGCATGGAGACGATGGAATACAAGGAAAGGCTTGAAAGACTAGGCATGTTTACATTGGAAAAGCGGAGACTAAGAGGGGATATGATCAACTATCTACAAATATATAAGGGGACAATACAAAGAGCTTGCACAGGACCTGTTTTTGGTTAGATCAACACAGAGGACTCGTGGACACTCGCTCAGGTTAGAGGAGAGGAGATTCCGCACAATACGGCATAAAGGCTTTTTCACGGTAAGGATAATACGTGTTTGGAATTCCCTGCCTGAGGGAGTTGTAAAGGCGGAATCTGTCAACACCTTTAAGAATGGGTTAGATAAATTCCTAATGGATAAGGATATCCAGGGGTATGGTCACTGGCGTGCGCAGCACATTTTATTAGGGGGTGCACCGTCGGAGGGGTGTGTCTAGCACCGCCTTTTGGGCGTGTCTAGCACCATCTATTGATGGTCAATGCATATAAAATATCCACCTTTGTACCAATCCTAATAAAGCAGATACATTGTCAGATGTTGTGGTGTGCACCAAACACCCCTGATGGCACTCATGCAATTACAGTGCTCCTCCTCAGCCTGGTCTGGCTCCCACTCTCTTTCCCCTGCAAGCTGCAGCAGCTTACTTACAAGTCAGTCACTCACTGACACTGACAGTCGCAGACTAGTACGGCTGCTGCTGGAAAAACGAGTGACGTGTCAAAGCTGCTGCCGGCCGTCTGCCAGTATTGAATTTGTCTTCCTAAGAGGAACGCTGGCTGCATGCTGCTCCTCATCAGTGGCTGGTGTTGGCATAGCATAGAAGGAGAGAGGTGGGCGTGTGACGGATGGACGTGCGAGCAGCATGACGTAATCACATCACATCACACTGTTTTTGTACATGGAGGTGGAGCTGGGAATTTGAAAGCTGGTGGCAGTGGCACCCTTGATTAACCCAGGCGTCCGGTCAGTAATGCAGTCCTGCAGGGTGCAGCGCAGAGGGGACAGTAATCAGCCTGCTCGGCAATCGCTGCATCAGGCATGTGAGATCGGGGTGTCAGACATTAGGGGGTGCGCACACCTATGGGTATGGTGCATAGTCATGCATTATGGTTACTATAAATAGGGATAAAATGCAACGGCTGACATCAGCATCAGTCAGAAATTTTAGTCAAATCATCATGCATAGGAGACCACAAATAGGTTGAACTCGATGGACAATTGTCTTTTTTCAACCTCAGATACTATGTTACTATGTTACTATGTTACTTTCTCTAACGTCCTAAGTGGATGCTGGGACTCCGTAAGGACCATGGGGAATAGCGGCTCCGCAGGAGACTGGGCACAAAAGTAAAAGCTTGAACTAGCTGGTGTGCACTGGCTCCTCCCCCTATGACCCTCCTCCAAGCCCCAGTTAGATTTTTGTGCCCGAACGAGAAGGGTGCATGCTAGGTGGCTCTCCTGAGCTGCTTAGAGTAAAAGTTTATTTTAGGTTTTTTATTTTCAGTGAGTCCTGCTGGCAACAGGCTCACTGCATCGTGGGACTAAGGGGAGAAGAAACGAACTCACCTGCGTGCAGAGTGGATTGGGTTTCTTAGGCTACTGGACATTAGCTCCAGAGGGACGATCACAGGTTCAGCCTGGATGGGTCCCGGAGCCGCGCCGCCGGCCCCCTTACAGAGCCAGAAGAACGAAGAGGTCCGGTGAAATCGGCGGCAGAAGACGTTCCTGTCTTCAACTAAGGTAGCGCACAGCACTACAGCTGTGCGCCATTGCTCTCAGCACACTTCACACTCCGGTCACTGAGGGTGCAGGGCGCTGGGGGGGAGCGCCCTGAGACGCAATAAAAACAGAAATACCTTAGGATGGCAAAAGAAATACATCACATATAGCTCCTGGGCTATATGGATGTATTTAACCCCTGCCAGTTTTCCAGAAAAAAACGGGAGATAAGGCCGTCGTGAAGGGGCGGAGCCTATCTCCTCAGCACACAAGCGCCATTTTCCCTCACAGTTCCGCTGGAAGGACGGCTCCCTGACTCTCCCCTGCAGTCCCTACAGAATCAGGGTAAAAACGAGAGAGGGGGGGCACTATTGGCAGCTAAATTATAAACAGCAGCTATAAAAGGGAGTAACACTTATATAAGGTTATCCCTATATATATATATATAGCGCTCTGGTGTGTGCTGGCAAACTCTCCCTCTGTCTCCCCAAAGGGCTAGTGGGGTCCTGTCCTCTAGCAGAGCATTCCCTGTGTGTGTGCTGGGTGTCGGTACGATTGTGTCGACATGTATGAGGAGGAAAATGATGTGGAAGCAGAGCAATTGCCTGTATTAGTGATGTCACCCCCTAGGGAGTCGACACCTGACTGGATGGTTGTATTTAAAGAACTACGTGACAATGTCAGCACTTTACAAAAAACTGTTGACGACTTGAGACAGCCGACAAATCAATTAGTGCCTGTCCAGGCGTCTCAGACACCGTCAGGGGCGATAAAACGCCCGTTACCTCAGTGGGTCGACACAGACCCAGACACGGATACTGAGTCCAGTGTCGACGGTGAGGAGACAAACGTAATGTCCAGTAGGGCCACACGTTACATGATCACGGCAATGAAGGAGGCATTGAACATTTCTGACACTACAAGTACCACAAAGAAGGGTATTATGTGGGGAGTGAAAAAACTACCAGTAGCTTTTCCTGAGTCAGATGAATTAAATGAGGTGTGTAATAAAGCGTGGGTTTCCCCCGATAAAAAAGTGCTAATTTCTAATAAATTATTGGCACTATACCCTTTCCCGCCAGAGGTTAGGGCGCGTTGGGAAACACCCCCTAGAGTAGATAAAGCGCTCACACGTTTATCTAAACAAGTAGCGTTACTGTCTCCTGATACGGCCGCCCTCAAAAGGCTGGAAAATATCCTGAAGGGTATATACACACATACTGGTGTTATACTGCGACCAGCAATCGCATCAGCCTGGATGTGCAGTGCTGGAGTTGCGTGGTCGGATTCCCTGACTGAAAATATTGATAGCCTGGATAGGGACAGTATATTACTAACTATAGAGCATTTGAAGGATGCATTACTATATATGCGTGATGCACAGAGGGATATTTGCACCCTGGCATCAAGAGTGAGTGCTATGTCCATTTCTGCCAGAAGAGCGTTATGGACGCGACAGTGGTCAGGGGATGCGGATTCCAAACGACATATGGAAGTATTGCCGTTTAAAGGGGAGGAGTTATTTGGGGCCGGTCTATCGGACCTGGTGGCCACGGCAACGGCCGGAAAGTCCACCTTTTTACCCCAGGTCACCTCTCAGCAGAAAAAGACACCGTCTTTTCAAACTCAGTCCTTTCGTTCCCATAAGTACAGGCGGGCAAAAGGCCACTCATTTCTGCCCCGGGGCAGAGGAAGAGGAAAAAGACTGCACCAGGCAGCCTCTTCCCAGGAGCAGAAGCCATCCTCTGCTTCTGCCAAGTCTTCAGCATGACGCTGGGGCTTTACAAGCGGACTCGGACACGGTGGGGGCCCGTCTCAAAAATTTCAACGCGCAGTGGGCTCACTCGCAAGTGGACCCCTGGATTCTGCAGGTAGTATCACAGGGGTACAAACTGGAATTCCGACAGGGAGGCAGTTTTGGAAGCCATTCACAAGCTGTATTCCCAGCAGGTGATAATCAAGGTACCTCTCCTACAACAGGGAAAGGGGTATTATTCCACGCTGTTTGTGGTACCGAAGCCGGACGGCTCGGTGAGACCAATTTTAAATCTAAAATCCTTGAACACTTACATAAAGAGGTTCAAATTCAAGATGGAGTCACTCAGAGCAGTGATAGCAAACCTGGAAGAAGGGGACTATATGGTGTCTCTGGACATCAAAGATGCTTATCTCCACGTCCCAATCTACCCTTCTCACCAAGGGTACCTCAGGTTTGTAGTACAAAACTGTCATTATCAGTTTCAGACGCTGCCGTTTGGATTGTCCACGGCACCTCGGGTCTTTACCAAGGTAATGGCCGAAATGATGATTCTTCTTCGAAGAAAAGGCGTTTTAATTATCCCTTACTTGGACGATCTCCTGATAAGGGCAAGGTCCAGGGAACAGTTAGAAGTCGGAGTAGCACTATCTCAGTTAGTGTTATGTCAGCACGGGTGGATTCTAAATATTCCAAAATCGCAGCTGATTCCAACGACACGTCTCCTGTTCCTAGGAATGATTCTGGACACAGTCCAGAAAAAGGTGTTTCTCCCAGAGGAGAAGGCCAGGGAGTTATCCGAGCTAGTCAGGAATCTCCTAAAACCAGGCCAGGTGTCAGTGCATCAGTGCACGAGGGTCCTGGGAAAAATGGTGGCTTCTTACGAAGCGATTCCATTCGGAAGATTCCATGCAAGAACGTTTCAGTGGGATCTTCTGGACAAATGGTCCGGATCGCATCTTCAGATGCATCAGCGGATAACCCTGTCGCCAAGGACAAGGGTGTCTCTTCTGTGGTGGCTGCAGAGTGCTCATCTACTAGAGGGCCGCAGATTCGGCATTCAGGATTGGATCCTGGTGACCACAGATGCCAGCCTGAGAGGCTGGGGAGCAGTCACACAGGGACAAAATTTCCAGGGCTTGTGGTCAAGCATGGAAACATCTCTTCATATAAACATTCTGGAACTAAGGGCCATTTACAATGCCCTAAGTCAAGCAAAACCCCTGCTTCAGGGTCAGGCGGTATTGATCCAATCGGACAACATCACGTCAGTCGCCCACGTAAACAGACAGGGCGGCACGAGAAGCAGGAGGGCGATGGCAGAAGCTGCAAGGATTCTTCGCTGGGCGGAGAATCATGTGATAGCACTGTTAGCAGTGTTCATTCCGGGAGTGGACAACTGGGAAGCGGACTTCCTCAGCAGACACGACCTTCACCCGGGGGAGTGGGGACTTCATCCAGAAGTCTTCCAAGAGATGGTAAACCATTGGGAAAAACCAAAGGTGGACATGATGGCGTCCCGTCTCAACAAAAAACTAGACAGATATTGCGCCAGGTCAAGGGACCCTCAGGCAATAGCGGTGGACGCTCTGGTAACACCATGGGTGTACCAGTCAGTGTATGTGTTCCCTACTCTGCCTCTCATACCAAAAGTACTGAGAATCATAAAAAGGAGAGGAGTAAGAACTATACTCGTGGTTCCGGATTGGCCAAGAAGGACTTGGTACCCGGAACTTCAAGAGATGCTCACGGAGGACCCGTGGCCTCTACCTCTAAGAAAGGACCTGCTCCAGCAGGGACCTTGTCTGTTCCAAGACTTACCGTGGCTGCGTTTGACGGCATGGCGGTTGAACGCCGGATCCTGAAGGAAAAAGGCATTCCAGAAGAAGTCATCCCTACCCTGATAAAGGCCAGGAAGGATGTAACCGCGAAACATTATCACCGCATTTGGCGAAAATATGTTGCGTGGTGTGAGGCCAAAGAGGCCCCTACAGAGGAATTTCAACTGGGTCGCTTCCTACATTTCCTGCAAACAGGACTGTCTATGGGCCTAAAATTAGGGTCCATTAAGGTTCAAATTTCGGCCCTGTCGATTTTCTTCCAAAAAGAACTGGCTTCAGTGCCTGAAGTCCAGACGTTTGTCAAAGGGGTACTGCATATACAGCCTCCTTTTGTGCCCCCGGTGGCACCTTGGGATCTCAATGTGGTTTTGGGGTTCCTAAAATCACATTGGTTTGAACCACTCACCACTGTGGAATTAAAATATCTCACATGGAAGGTGGTAATGCTGTTAGCCCTGGCTTCAGCCAGGCGTGTCTCAGAATTGGCGGCTTTATCTTATAAAAGCCCTTACCTGATTTTTCACACGGATAGGGCAGAATTGAGGACTCGTCCTCAATTTCTCCCAAAGGTGGTTTCAGCGTTTCACGTGAACCAGCCTATTGTGGTGCCTGCGGCTACTAGGGACTTGGAGGACTCCAAGTTACTGGACGTAGTCAGGGCCCTGAAAATATATATTTCCAGGACGGCTGGAGTCAGGAAATCTGACTCGCTGTTTATCCTAGAAAAATGGGAGTTTAGAGGAAATCCCTGCGCTCTAAGAGCAGCTATAGTGGGTGTGGACCTGAGTATATCACCAAATATACTCCAAAGGGTTATATGAAAAAGGGGATTTTTGGTACACACACTCAGTAGCGCTACATATACAGATAGATTGTAATGGTAAAAAGAAAAGTTCTTATGTACAGTATATCCGGATTGTCTTCCCGATGTGTTTTCTACTGAAGCAAGGCTTTCCAGCCGTCTCCGTCAATTCAGATCATAGGAGGGGAAACACCAAAAAAGAAGAGAAGAGGGTGGTCTCAGTTCTAATTCCTATTCAGGTAAAAATATCAATATCGATGGGAGAGTCTATAATCTTCCTCCTTATGGGTGGTGTTCAGATCCTAAACGTCTTATGGGGTCACCCTTGTGATGAACAGTTAATTGCGTGCTCACAATTTTCTTACATAAAGCCTCAAAGAAAACACTCATAAAGGTTTCTTTTCCCGTCGCTTTTTTATCAATATCAGAAATGGGGGGGATGCTCACGTGTATGCTTACATCAAGGAGAGTGTAAATAAACCCATCAAGGTATCTTTCATCGGGCCAGGTTCCTTCCGATCTCTCCTCGTGGTTTCCGAAGTGGAGTCACAGAAAATGAAGCAGAAGGAAAGTGGTTACTAGGGAATATTCTCAGAGTGGAGTTCCACCTGTATGGGACAACCCTAAGTATATGGGATTGTGCAGAAAGGTAAGTTTAAAGGACCACCTGTTCCGTGAAACCAGATATACAAAAACTGCTCACATGTAAGCTTACATATAAGCAATTATGAAAATACACATAAAGGTATCTTTATCCCTGGTAATCAAATCTCATGTTTCAATAACATCATAATGGGTAATCCGAAATGCTCACTTGTTCGCTTACATCAGTACGGGTGATTCAAAGCACATAATGGTTTCTTTTCCCAGAGCAGGCGAAGTTCACAATAATACCGAAAAAATTATTATTATATAGGAGTCCTTGTGGTAAAAACAATTCCAACAATTTATTCCAATAAAAACAAATGTACAAAAAATGAAAAGACCTCTAGGTTAGATACCAGATGGAATTACCAGCCGTGGGAGGGAATAATATACCCGGGTTCCTCACCACCGGATAGCAAGGTATCGGTCCCAAAAGTCAATCCCTGTGTTCTTTCAGCTCCTCACCAACGCGTTTCGACCGTATGTCTGGTCTTTTTCAAGGTGTGTGAGGAGGAAGCTGAAATACAGTGCTTAAATACCCAGACCCTATTAGGTCACTTCCTGTGTGGGCGGCGTTAACTAAAATGGGTGGCATAATATATATATTTAAAATAGATGGGAATGGTTCTAATGTATATATAACTTTAATAAATAATTGGATATATCTTCTGTCACTTGGATTTTGTATAACATATATAAAAAAATAGGGCTAATTGTAATAGCGTTGCGTTCCACGAGCCGTGGAACGCACAATTTCCGGCGGATATCCGGTATAATCTCCCACAGTGTTTGGTTTATCGTGTTGCGTTCCATAGACTGTGGAACGCATAGCGGACATCCGTTGTGGATACGTGGGACTTCAAATTATATTTATCGTTGTGGTCTGTTGTTCAACAGGCCACATTGGTGTACAGCGAGATGGTACGCCAGGGGGAGTTAGCGTATCAGTCCGTGGTGCGCATGCGTAAAACATGCGTTCCACAGTGTGGATCTACTCCCGGAATGGTCACTAGTCACATGGTCTAACCGGAAGTGCAGTTGCGTTCCATTGGCTATTGGAACGCACCGGTACACACATATTGCTTTGAATAGATGTGCAATAGTACCCTGAGATTAGTCTCGTAAACGTTAAAAGCATAAACTAGATACTTTGAAATACATGTTATTTCATATAAATACTCTTCCCACAAGAGGGATTAACCGGAGTGGATTTCCCCTTTGTGGGAGGGGTTATCTAAGAAAATTATTGGCAGAGATGATATATTGTACTGGGTACATGAAAACGATATATGCTGTGACCTTCTGTTTTCACATAAAATTTCAATCTAAAACACAAAATAGAAATATAAAGTGGTTCATATTATAGACATAGCAAATTGTAAATATATTTAAGGTTGGTTAACAATAAATACTGTTCTAAATGGGGAATATATTCTAAAATAGAGAATACTTTTCCTATGAACAAGGGGGGGGACATGGGAACACAAAAAGGAAGTGGACTTCATAAGAACCATTTGGTCTCAAAGTCTAAATTGAGACCCGCAGGATGCAGAGTCCCAATGTTAAAAATACATTTCATTTCTGCCTTAGCCAGCATTCTTTCTGTGTCATTCCTCCTCCAGTTGTTTTGAATAGTCTGTATCCCACAGAAAAATACTAGTTCCGAGGGATCACAATTGTGCTTGTTTTTGAAATGTGCGGAAACTCCATGTGTGATCAAGCCTTTTTTTATGTTTCTAATATGTTCCGTTAGGCGATCTTTTAATTTTCTCGTGGTTCTGCCTATGTATTGCTTGCCACACGAGCACTGTAATAAATATACCACGTTTTTACTGTTACACGTGATAAACTCATTGATTTTCATACTGTTCTTCTTATTGGTGGATGTATATTCCATGATTTTAGAAGTAGTGCTCTTACAGTTCCTGCACATGGCACAGTTTCCGCATCGATGAAACCCTTTGGTGCGTATCATTCCCTTCCTTTTAATTTCATGAGTGCAGCTTTTTACCAATTGGTTTTTTAAATTGTCCGCCCTTCTATAGATGAATCTCGGTTTTTCAGATAGGACATCTTTCAGGATGGGATCCCTAAGTAGTAACTTCCAATGTCTCTTTATGACTTGTTCTATTTGTATATGTTGGTTATTATATTTAGTAATGAAAGGTATATTAGACCTATCTTCTGACCCTTCTGCTTGATCTTCATTTCTATTTAGGAGCGTTCTTCTTTCTGTTTCTCTGTACTTCTCAAACGGTTTGTTTACTGTTTTGGGATCATATCCCTTAGCAGAAAGTTGATTTTTGAGATGTGTCCCTTGTTGTTCGTAGTCCTCCTTCTTTGAACAGTTCTTCCTTATGCGATGAAACTGGCTATTAGGGACGGACTTCAACCAATTCTTATGATGACTGCTCGTATAGGGAATAAAAGAGTTACAGTCCGTCGGTTTCACATAGGTTTTGGTGTGTATGGTGTTTTCTTCTATAAAGATCTCCAAATCTAAAAAGTGGACTGAGGTTTCGCTAATCTCAAATGTTAGATTGATATTTTTATTGTTGTTGTTAAGATGAGTACAGAAGGTATTTAATGATAGTTGGTCTCCATTCCATATAAAGAAAATATCATCAATATACCTGGTCCAGGTCACCAGGTTCGCCCCACCCTCCGTGCTGTTATATACAGAGTCGTGTTCCCATTGTGCCATGAATAAATTGGCGTAACTAGGGGCGAACCTGGTGCCCATAGCTGTGCCATTTAATTGGAGATAAAAGGTGTTATCATAGTTGAAGAAATTGTTCTTCAATATTAGTTCTATTCCTTCGAGGGTAAATTCCAGTTGTGGATGGGAGCCAGTTTTCATGACCTGGACCAGATATATTGATGATATTTTCTTTATATGGAATGGAGACCAACTATCATTAAATACCTTCTGTACTCATCTTAACAACAACAATAAAAATATCAATCTAACATTTGAGATTAGCGAAACCTCAGTCCACTTTTTAGATTTGGAGATCTTTATAGAAGAAAACACCATACACACCAAAACCTATGTGAAACCGACGGACTGTAACTCTTTTATTCCCTATACGAGCAGTCATCATAAGAATTGGTTGAAGTCCGTCCCTAATAGCCAGTTTCATCGCATAAGGAAGAACTGTTCAAAGAAGGAGGACTACGAACAACAAGGGACACATCTCAAAAATCAACTTTCTGCTAAGGGATATGATCCCAAAACAGTAAACAAACCGTTTGAGAAGTACAGAGAAACAGAAAGAAGAACGCTCCTAAATAGAAATGAAGATCAAGCAGAAGGGTCAGAAGATAGGTCTAATATACCTTTCATTACTAAATATAATAACCAACATATACAAATAGAACAAGTCATAAAGAGACATTGGAAGTTACTACTTAGGGATCCCATCCTGAAAGATGTCCTATCTGAAAAACCGAGATTCATCTATAGAAGGGCGGACAATTTAAAAAACCAATTGGTAAAAAGCTGCACTCATGAAATTAAAAGGAAGGGAATGATACGCACCAAAGGGTTTCATCGATGCGGAAACTGTGCCATGTGCAGGAACTGTAAGAGCACTACTTCTAAAATCATGGAATATACATCCACCAATAAGAAGAACAGTATGAAAATCAATGAGTTTATCACGTGTAACAGTAAAAACGTGGTATATTTATTACAGTGCTCGTGTGGCAAGCAATACATAGGCAGAACCACGAGAAAATTAAAAGATCGCCTAACGGAACATATTAGAAACATAAAAAAAGGCTTGATCACACATGGAGTTTCCGCACATTTCAAAAACAAGCACAATTGTGATCCCTCGGAACTAGTATTTTTCTGTGGGATACAGACTATTCAAAACAACTGGAGGAGGAATGACACAGAAAGAATGCTGGCTAAGGCAGAAATGAAATGTATTTTTAACATTGGGACTCTGCATCCTGCGGGTCTCAATTTAGACTTTGAGACCAAATGGTTCTTATGAAGTCCACTTCCTTTTTGTGTTCCCATGTCCCCCCCCTTGTTCATAGGAAAAGTATTCTCTATTTTAGAATATATTCCCCATTTAGAACAGTATTTATTGTTAACCAACCTTAAATATATTTACAATTTGCTATGTCTATAATATGAACCACTTTATATTTCTATTTTGTGTTTTAGATTGAAATTTTATGTGAAAACAGAAGGTCACAGCATATATCGTTTTCATGTACCCAGTACAATATATCATCTCTGCCAATAATTTTCTTAGATAACCCCTCCCACAAAGGGGAAATCCACTCCGGTTAATCCCTCTTGTGGGAAGAGTATTTATATGAAATAACATGTATTTCAAAGTATCTAGTTTATGCTTTTAACGTTTACGAGACTAATCTCAGGGTACTATTGCACATCTATTCAAAGCAATATGTGTGTACCGGTGCGTTCCAATAGCCAATGGAACGCAACTGCACTTCCGGTTAGACCATGTGACTAGTGACCATTCCGGGAGTAGATCCACACTGTGGAACGCATGTTTTACGCATGCGCACCACGGACTGATACGCTAACTCCCCCTGGCGTACCATCTCGCTGTACACCAATGTGGCCTGTTGAACAACAGACCACAACGATAAATATAATTTGAAGTCCCACGTATCCACAACGGATGTCCGCTATGCGTTCCACAGTCTATGGAACGCAACACGATAAACCAAACACTGTGGGAGATTATACCGGATATCCGCCGGAAATTGTGCGTTCCACGGCTCGTGGAACGCAACGCTATTACAATTAGCCCTATTTTTTTATATATGTTATACAAAATCCAAGTGACAGAAGATATATCCAATTATTTATTAAAGTTATATATACATTAGAACCATTCCCATCTATTTTAAATATATATATTATGCCACCCATTTTAGTTAACGCCGCCCACACAGGAAGTGACCTAATAGGGTCTGGGTATTTAAGCACTGTATTTCAGCTTCCTCCTCACACACCTTGAAAAAGACCAGACATACGGTCGAAACGCGTTGGTGAGGAGCTGAAAGAACACAGGGATTGACTTTTGGGACCGATACCTTGCTATCCGGTGGTGAGGAACCCGGGTATATTATTCCCTCCCACGGCTGGTAATTCCATCTGGTATCTAACCTAGAGGTCTTTTCATTTTTTGTACATTTGTTTTTATTGGAATAAATTGTTGGAATTGTTTTTACCACAAGGACTCCTATATAATAATAATTTTTTCGGTATTATTGTGAACTTCGCCTGCTCTGGGAAAAGAAACCATTATGTGCTTTGAATCACCCGTACTGATGTAAGCGAACAAGTGAGCATTTCGGATTACCCATTATGATGTTATTGAAACATGAGATTTGATTACCAGGGATAAAGATACCTTTATGTGTATTTTCATAATTGCTTATATGTAAGCTTACATGTGAGCAGTTTTTGTATATCTGGTTTCACGGAACAGGTGGTCCTTTAAACTTACCTTTCTGCACAATCCCATATACTTAGGGTTGTCCCATACAGGTGGAACTCCACTCTGAGAATTTTCCCTAGTAACCACTTTCCTTCTGCTTCATTTTCTGTGACTCCACTTCGGAAACCACGAGGAGAGATCGGAAGGAACCTGGCCCGATGAAAGATACCTTGATGGGTTTATTTACACTCTCCTTGATGTAAGCATACACGTGAGCATCCCCCCCATTTCTGATATTGATAAAAAAGCGACGGGAAAAGAAACCTTTATGAGTGTTTTCTTTGAGGCTTTATGTAAGAAAATTGTGAGCACGCAATTAACTGTTCATCACAAGGGTGACCCCATAAGACGTTTAGGATCTGAACACCACCCATAAGGAGGAAGATTATAGACTCTCCCATCGATATTGATATTTTTACCTGAATAGGAATTAGAACTGAGACCACCCTCTTCTCTTCTTTTTTGGTGTTTCCCCTCCTATGATCTGAATTGACGGAGACGGCTGGAAAGCCTTGCTTCAGTAGAAAACACATCGGGAAGACAATCCGGATATACATAAGAACTTTTCTTTTTACCATTACAATCTATCTGTATATGTAGCGCTACTGAGTGTGTGTACCAAAAATCCCCTTTTTCGCTGTTTATCCTGTATGCACCCAACAAGCTGGGTGCTCCTGCTTCTAAGCAGACGATTGCTCGTTGGATTTGTAGTACAATTCAGCTTGCACATTCTGTGGCAGGCCTGCCACAGCCAAAATCTGTAAAAGCCCATTCCACAAGGAAGGTGGGCTCATCTTGGGCGGCTGCCCGAGGGGTCTCGGCTTTACAACTTTGCCGAGCAGCTACTTGGTCAGGGGCAAACACGTTTGCTAAATTCTACAAATTTGATACCCTGGCTGAGGAGGACCTGGAGTTCTCTCATTCGGTGCTGCAGAGTCATCCGCACTCTCCCGCCCGTTTGGGAGCTTTGGTATAATCCCCATGGTCCTTACGGAGTCCCAGCATCCACTTAGGACGTTAGAGAAAATAAGAATTTACTTACCGATAATTCTATTTCTCATAGTCCGTAGTGGATGCTGGGCGCCCATCCCAAGTGCGGATTGTCTGCAATACTTGTATATAGTTATTGTTACAAAATTCGGGTTATTATTGTTGTGAGCCATCTTTTCAGAGGCTCCTTCGTTTATCATACTGTTAACTGGGTTCAGATCACAGGTTGTACGGTGTGATTGGTGTGGCTGGTATGAGTCTTACCCGGGATTCAATATCCTTCCTTATTATGTACGCTCGTCCGGGCACAGTATCCTAACTGAGGCTTGGAGGAGGGTCATAGGGGGAGGAGCCAGTGCACACCAGCTAGTTCAAGCTTTTACTTTTGTGCCCAGTCTCCTGCGGAGCCGCTATTCCCCATGGTCCTTACGGAGTCCCAGCATCCACTACGGACTATGAGAAATAGAATTATCGGTAAGTAAATTCTTATTTTATATTGTACAGTGCTCTAGTTCATATTACAGCCTAAAAAATAAAAGGCCAACGCTGTTCCTCACCTCTATGGGGGGAATTAAAGTGTTTTGTGTGCTGGTGACCACTAGATGCCGCCTGATTGAGCAATTAAATTGTTGCTCCACTCGGGCGTGCACAGCCACCGGCACTGACACTACTGTTTTGTTGTTCCATCATTTTGATGGGCAGGTAATTATTAGTAACATTGTAATGCCCTCCAGTTATTTTTTTATAACAGTACAATTGGAAGATTTATTACTAGATCTATTGCCGGCCCCAAGGCAACAGTTTGTAAGGGCCCCTATGTATCCACTATTGATGAAAAATTATTATAACATGTACTTGGGCACCTCTCAGCTCTGGGTCCCGTAACAGCTTGGAGTCAAGACAATCGGGACCAAGATACTTCACCTCTATATAGTATACAGCCTTTATAAAGCTCTCACTCTCACATGTAAATTTGGATCTGCATTTCTATCTTTGATGCTTCAGAGACTCTT
This sequence comes from Pseudophryne corroboree, assembly GCF_028390025.1. NCBI lineage: Eukaryota > Metazoa > Chordata > Amphibia > Anura > Myobatrachidae > Pseudophryne > Pseudophryne corroboree. Next base: position 553,506,711 of record NC_086445.1, read on the forward strand.
GTATGTTTGACTATAGATTGCCTCCAGCTTTGTAACTTACTATTCTACATACTCTACATACAAGAAATTTGTAACCGCACCAAAGTAGTTATTATAATATAATACACGGTTGAGTCACATTACAATCACCAGCTAGTAGCCAGAGTAACTGCCATGTGCAGCACGAACAGCAGCTAGATGGGCTGAACTGACGTTTTAGACACACGTCTGGTAGCCCCCAGGTTCAGTTTGACGGTGAGCTGCTCCACTGTAGCCAGGGGCATAGCCAGAACTAAGTGGGCCCCATAGCAACATTTTAAAGGGCCCCCTGTCTTAATGATTCCAGAGAGACACCTCTCTGCAGCAATTATTAATTTTATGCTCCATAATAGTGCCCTGGTTTATTTTATAAACCATAGCAGTGCCTAGTTTATTTTGCCCTAGTTCACATTATGTCACACTGTAGGGCTGTCCCAGTATGCAATATGCCACACAGTACCCCCAATTCACATTATGATATAGTGTCCCCAGTTCATATTATGTCACATTGCAGTGCCTTGTGTTCATATTATGCCACACTATACTGCATACACTTCATATTGTGCCACATTACAGTGCCGCAGATCATATTAGGTAACATTATAATGCTCTCCAGGTCATAATGCTCTGGAGTTCATTTTATAACACATTACAATGAGCAGGACCAGAGGCATAACTAAATATATTGCAGGTCCCAAATCAAAAGTTGTAAGGGCCTCTATATCACATGCAACTTTGACATGGAAAGAGGGCCCCTCTCAGCTCTGGGCCCCATAGCAGCTGCACTGCCTGCACCTATGGTAGCTACGCCCAGAGCCGTAACTACGTGTGTGCCTGGTGTGCCTGGCACACAGCGCAGTAGCCCTGAGGGCGCAACTGCCCGCATTCCAAGTCAGCGGCTTGTAATGAGTCAAATTGACTCATTACAATCCGCCTGTTTGTGCCTGAGGAGGAGAGGATGAGGAGCAGATCCTGAGCAGGTGAGATGGAAGAGGAAGGAGGGAGCCACAGCAGCGCTATGTAATTGGTAGCGGCGCTGCTGCAGCTGTCCCTCTTCTTCCACATAGGCTGGCTGCCGCCGCAGTGAATGCTGGGGATGCTGTCTGCCGTAATGTGTAAAAAGGGGATGCTGTCTGCCGTAATGTGTAATAAGGGGGACACTGTCTGCCATAATGTGTAATAAGGGGGACACTGCTGTAATGTGTAATAAGGGGAACGCTGCCTGCAGGGGGACGCTGTCTGCCGTAATGTGTAAAAAGGGGACGCTGTCTGCCGTAATGTGTAATAAGGGGGACACTGTCTACCGTAATGTGTAATAAGGGGGACACTGTCTGCCGTAATATGTAATAAGGGGGACGCTGTCTGCAGGGGGACGCTGTCTGACGTAATGTGTAAAAAGGGGACACTGTCTGCCGTAATGTGTAATAAGGGGACGCTGTCTACCGTAATGTGTAATAAGGGGGATGCTGTCTGCCGTAATGTGTAATAAGGGGGACGCTGTCTGCCATAATGTGTAATAAGGGGGACACTGTCTGCCGTAATGTGTAATAAGGGGGACGCTGTCTGCCGTAATGTGTAATAAGGGGGACGCTGTCTGCCGTAATGTGTAATAAGGGGACACTGCCGTAATGTGTAATAAGGGGGACGCTGTCTGCAGGGGGACGCTGTCTGCCGTAATTTGTAAAAAGGGGACACTGTCTGCCGTAATGTGTAATAAGGGGACGCTGTCTGCCGTAATGTGTAATAAGGGGGACGCTATCTGCCATAATGTTTAATAAGGGGGACACTGTCTGCCGTAATGTGTAATAAGGGGGGCGCTGTCTGCCGTAATGTGTAATAAGGGGGACGCTGTCTGCCGTAATGTGTAATAAGGGGACACTGCCGTAATGTGTAATAAGGGGGACGCTGTCTGCAGGGGGATGCTGTCTGCCGTAATTTGTAAAAAGGGGACACTGTCTGCCGTAATGTGTAATAAGGGGACGCTGTCTACCGTAATGTGTAATAAGGGGGATGCTGTCTGCCGTAATGTGTAATAAGGGGGACGCTGTCTGCCATAATGTGTAATAAGAAGGACACTGTCTGCTGTAAAGTGTAATAAGGGGGACGCTGTCTGCCGTAATGTGTAATAAGGGGGACGCTGTCTGCCGTAATGTGTAAAAAAGGGTACGCTGTCTGCCGTAATGTGTAAAAAGGGGACACTGTCTGCCGTAATGTGTAATAAGGGGGACGCTGTCTGCCTTAATGTGTAAAAAGGGGATGCTGTCTGCCGTAATGTGTAAAAGGGGCTCTACCTGGTGTAGTGACGCTACTGTTCGGCGTAATTTGAGTAATGGAGACTACTGTGCACCATAATATGAATTGGTATTATTTTGTGGCCACACCCTTTCCCCGTGAAGCCACGCCCCTATATATTTTCACGCGCCTATGGCGTGCACTGCCCCTATTTTACATAAGGGGGGCGCCAATGCCGTTTCTTGCACACAGCGCTAAAATGTCTAGCTATGGCACTGGCTACTTGACTGTAGCATGTCGGTTGGCCCTCATGCACCTTCGTAGCCAATTGTTTACCTCTCACATCAATGGCATGTGGTGTTCGCAGTTTCCACAATGGTTATTCACAATGGTGCCATTTGTCCAGTCACGAAACATCTTCACCACAGCAGCACACGAACAGTTCACAAACTGCACTGATTCAAAAATACTGCCCCCCTTGCCCCGAACGCCAATAATCATCATTGCAACTTAGAAAAATCACCCCTTTTACCCATGACAACAACGAGTGATATGTGTGCAGAGTGAGATGGCCTATCACACACCTTATATGTCCACCAAGGCAGCACACGGCACATGATATACTTAATTGGCTACGTGCTGCCAACGTCAGCGTGTAGGAGGTGGTCATAATGTGACTTGACTGTGTGTATATTGAATATAATATGTTATTGACCATAAAATCCTGACTCCAAATGAACATAGTATGTATTGATTAGTGATCAAATATTCATAGTCAGAAGGTGCTCCTGGAATAGTAACTAGAACTGCGAGTCCCTCTGAGAGGAGGATTACATCAATCTGTGCGCTGCCCGCATTACACTTCACACATGTTTCACACTGCTTTATCAAAAGCTTTCAACCTTTAGATACAGCAGTGCGAAATGTGTGTCAAGTGTAATGGGGGTCAGCGCGCAGACCAGCATGATCCTCCTTCTGTCAGTGCCCGAGTACATGTAGTAAAATGACAGGGTCTTTGTAAATAATCCATGCATAGTGTCTGTGAACTCTGTGTACTGCCTAAGTTACAGCAGTGTGTTTAACAGACAGCTTTTATTTCTCTGCTGTCTCCTCACATAAGGAAAGAACAGACCAACATTCAGTTATCTAATAGCATCTCACTAACTATAATAAAATGTTTCATTTCAGTATTTACACTATAGATATACTTAATATCAAACAACATTAGCAATCAAGTATCATTTAACGGAATTTAGGGCCTAATTCAGCATGGTTCATTATTCTGAGAAATTGAATTTTTTTCTAAACCACCCAAAAAACATCAGGTTTCCGCCAAGAAATGCCAGATTCCTGTCAGTCAAACAGCAGCTACATTGCGATTATGATCTGTACTCGATTTCTGTCGCTATTACCCCTCGTGCGTAATGCGAAGGCTACGCATGTGCATTCATTTGATAATCGCTCAATTTGCGCTATCTCTGAATAGCGATCCATGCTGAATTAGGCCCTTAGTTGTGACATTAGCAAACATAATTTTAGACTATGGAAATAATGAATTATTAAATGATAGAGTGGATCCCAGAAAACTTACTAGGGAGTTTGGGTCCCAGTTGGCAGCCACCTCATGGGTGTGTCGGAAGAGCTGCTAAGCTACTAATTCTTTTTATTTTTTGTTGGCAGTTACATCCTACTCATTGGAAACTTAATAACTGGAAAGTTTAAACCCGGGCAAAGCCGGGTACATCAAATAGTTACTTATAAATTGGTAACACACCACCCAGGAAGATTAAGGCAACACTATACAGCATCTAACACCTTAGCAGCTGCTCTGCTTATTCCCATTCAGGACAATGGTTTCCGGATGATAGGATGTCACCAATTGGTCGACATGCATATGGTCTACACGGTCAAAGGGTTAACAGGTTCAAACGGTCGACATGACAATGGCCGACACAGCATATGGTCTACATGAGTTTTTGTTAGTAGTTTTCATTTTTTAAACTTTTTCAGATTTTACCATCCATGTGGACTACAATTGGTAATAGTAACCTGCCCAAAGCATGGCGAGCGAAGCGAGCTATGCATGGAGACGCAATACACTGATTGTGATTCCAAAAGCTGCAAGGTAAAATTTGACACAATTTAAAAAAAAAACCTCATGTCAGCTTTTTCATGTGTCGACCATTTCTGTGTCGATCTTTTGAACCTGTCAACCTTTTGACCTTTTTATGTGTGTGTGTGTGTGTGTGTGTGTGTATATGTGTGTGTGTGTGTGTGTGTGTATATGTGTGTGTGTGTGTGTGTGTGTGTGTGTGTGTGTGTGTGTGTGTGTGTGTAGATAAATAGCTGCAGCCCCTGTTCTGATGTATGTAATATAAGTACTGGCTGGTCCACGGGGATCGCACCATTACATATACCAATACACATGCCGCACCCGGAACTCAGCATAAGGCATCATACTTCTAAGCCCACCCCAAGACTTCTGTGATACTAGCCAATGGGAGTCCAGGGGCAGGCTTAGAAGTAGTGTGATGCCTTATGCTGAGTCCTGGGTGCCGCATGGCGCTTGACACAGACAGTGCTACCGAATCCCATAGGGAACCAGCCAGCACATATGTTACATACATAAGAACATGTATGTCGTCTATATATGCTAAGCGATTTCCCCTGCACTATATGGTCGGCGCTGTAGCCCAGTGGCTGCAGCCACCATGGGTAGACAGATAGATAGATAGATAGATAGATAGATAGATAGATAGATAGATAGATAGATAGATAGATAGATAGATAAGATTTAAGGTATCTATATTCATTTGGTTCTGACAGTATCATAGCACTTTAAGTTATGACATATGTATCATCTATATAACACTGGTAAACAAAGATTTTGTCAGCTCAGGTGGTATTGTTTAGGTATTTTCAATGCTGAATTCAAAAATTGTATTAGAATCTTTCTATCAACCATAGTTTTAAAGTTATGTCTCCTTTAAGAATATACTTTACAATATATAACCCATTTATAGAGCATTTAGGGAGGGTTTTTTCTTCAGTACAATCCCATTGTTTTCTTTAATTGTTCTGTTCTGGGAAGATTAGTATAAATACTATGTTATTCTGTTGCATAGACGCAAAAAGCTCTTCTTTGTGGGGCACTCTTTGTTTTAATAAATGTATCAGTCTAAAACATACATTTTAATATCTTTATACCTGCAAAATATTGGTGCTGTGTACAAAAGAATAATCAATAAAGAATCAATAAAAAATATACTTCAATCTAATTTGAGTCTCATTCAATTTCTTTATGAGTCTATCTCCTCCAATTTATATAAATTGAATTTAGTAGAATATAAACTTATGTTAAATAAACAGTCAATCATAACACATTATCTGCAGGATAGTGCGCTGACCTCATACAGACAATCACAGAATAATTAAATCAGGAAATATGTATGAGATTCAAAACATACATCCCAGTTGGATATGCTATCAATTGTTATCAATACTCAGTATTGTACACGTAACCATGTATCAATTAAACAGTTATATAGGGCCAAATTTAATAGAGTGAGAGTTTCAAAAAGTTTTTTTTAAAGTGGCAATCATTTACACGGCAAGATCAACCTGGTTTTGCAGTGTAAATGATTGCCACTTTAAAAAAAAACTGAAAACCCTTACCAAATCTCTCACTTTCTGAAACTCTCACTCTATTACATTTGGCCTATAGTGTTTAATGTACAGATATAGAGATGTCAGGATGGGTGCTGTCTTGTTACATCTGCTGTTTGTTATCACATGTAAAAGCATAGGACAGCAAATGAGAGAGTCCAAAATGCCAATTCCTGAAGTAGTTGGTTTACTTCTGTTTTCCAGTACACAGCTAGATGATCCTTGTTGTTAGAAACTTTGCAGGGAATACATCAAGTAAATTGGATGAGAGAGTAGCCCAGAAAAATAAGTGGAAAACACACAAGTCCATTCTATATGGAATTAGAGCTCCAAGTAATTAAATTATAGAGAATGAAAGATTGTCAGTAGTGGGAACTGTAATATCACTTCTGCTGTTGATTGTCATACATAAGTACATAGGACAACCAATGAGATGATTGTAATAGCAGGCTCTTGACTGAAGGACATAAGTGGGTTTATTTCTGCTTTCCAATCTTATTGCTAGTCAGCCCTTGTTGCTCAAGCATTGCAGGGAGTAAGTCAAGCAATTTGGATGAGAGAATACCCCAGAACTGTGTTAGTGAAAATAGAACAAAAATAGATGAATAACATAGCTAAATAATAACAACACAAATATATGCACATAGGTATTCCAATTGTCCAGTTAAACCAAGTAGCTGTACAACAGATTGGTAATTCTTAAATGCTTCTTGAGGTTACACAGGTATGCAGCATTCAAATAACTGCAACAGATTGTTAAGCTTCAATTGCTTTCAGAGGATGCAAAAACATGCACTGTCAATTGACAGTTGTTAAATGTTCATTGGGAGTACACAGATACGCAACATTCAAATAACTGCCACAGATTATTAGGTCTCAATTGCTTTCAGGAGATACGAAAACATGCAAAAAAATTTTTTCCATCTCCATAGTTCATAAACAGTCCATAGAAATATATTTCTCAAAAATGCTATGTACAGAGGCAAGCCTTACAGTTTTATTATATGTATAGATATAATTCTTTTTTAATACTTTTTGTTACTGGCCTCATAAAAAACCCTTTTTTTTATACTTGCAACCTTCTAATAATCTTACTTCAAGGACACCTATAATATAAATTCCAACAAATCTTAATAATTGGTTTCCATAGGGGCATTTTGCAAAACAAACAAAAAAAAGTCATGCAATTAGTCCACAACACATGGGTTTTGTGTGAGTGTATGAGAGTTCCAAGTGTAATACCATCAACAGCTACATGAGAGTGCATGCGAGCTGGAATTACTCACTGGTCTAGTATTTCTAATAGGGATGTCTGCTACATAAAATCTGTTATTTTAATCCAACATTCTGAATCAGACTGCAAAGTGTTCTGTGTGCAAATCACCACAGGACTCTGGAGAACTGCAGAAGTATGTCTTTACTAACTGCACGTCATACAATGGCTGCAGCAACACTCCCTGTTATAACAAAAACTCCTGATGTAAAAAACCCCCAACAACTTCTCATATGACAAGTGTGTCTCATGCCAGACTGGTTGTTCCGTTATCTTACCTGGCGCTGCCACTTCCTTGCCTTGCACTTGCTTCCTGTGGTGTCTGGATGTGTCCCATGCTATGCACCACTGGTACATGGTCACAACCATCTTGCCTTTACCGCTATTCTACCAAACCTGGATCAGATTCCCTGCACATGACTTGACAGACCTATCAGCAGCCAGGGATCTCCCTGGCCACTACTCATGGAGACAGTGCTAGTTGCTAAGCGCTCCTTTAATTCTCCTTTAATTCTCCAATGTTTTCCTGTTGTACTCGGGAGGCCAATCCCGGGCCATTTTTTCAATCCTGTCAATCAGGATTGAAAAATTACGAATCCCGGGATACCCGGGATTGGTTCCCTTGCCATGTCCACCGCCACTGTTCCGCACTCCTGCGCCCTGCCCAGTCCACATATCATACCATTATCTGACCGGATGGGGGGGTGGGGGGGTGGGGGGGGGGGGGGTTGGTCCACCTGCTGCTGCAGCGTTGTGTGCCGATGCTGGCGCTGAGGTCCTAGCGGCAGATGGTGTGCAGCTGTCTGCGCAACGTGACGTGATGTCCGTCGCGCTGTGCAGACAGCCACACACCACCCGCTGCTGCACACAGCCGGGAGCAGGGGGAGGTAAGCAGGGGGAGTCAGGCAGCACTGAGTATCCTGAGGACGCTCAACGCTGCCTGGTATTGAAAAAACAAAGAGGTTTTCTAATCCCAAAATCTACGGGATTGGAAGCCCCAATCCCAGGATTGAATCAAGGGCAATTTTTGCCCAAAATCCCGGGATCCTGCCGATCCTGGGATTGGCCACCATATGTGGTACCTTAACTCCTGCCAATTCTACTAAGCTTCTCCATACATTCTGCAATGTGCAGTTGGAATGTTTCAAATACCAGAGCTCCATAGCGATTTCTATAGTTCCTGTGTGATTCCACTTGTATCAGTCTGGTGAGCGCTGCTCACAGACTCCTCTACCTCTCAAGGCACTTTGATCGTTGCTCCATCCTGCTGTCTATACTATCTTCTGCTGAGAGGGGATTCGGTCAACATCCCCCTCTCAGCATCCTGACAGCCGGGACCCCCATTAAGTGACTTCTGGGATGTCGGAGAGGTAAGCCACGGGTGGTGGAGGGGAATAGGGCTAGCCTGCGAAAAGGGGGGTTAGGCACCTCCACGGAGGGTTAGGGTTAGGCTGCGCGTGGGGGGTTAGGGTTAGGCACCACCGGGGAGGATTAGGCTGTGGGTGGGAGGGTAAGGCTGCACTAGGGGGGTGAGTGGTAGCTTGCTTCCCAACCCCTGAAAGAATTCTAAACAGCAGAATGCCGCAGACGGTATTCTGACCCCCAGCATCCCACCCGCTGGCCTTTCTACCCCAACCCGCTGAGAGGTATCATTGTGTTGTCTACTACTTATTGGCTCCTGCAATTAAAGACTGCTATTACCACAGAGACTTTCTATAGTATGTTGTGCTGGTCACTCTCCACAGTTCCCTGTATTGATCATATTCACCAGCCCCACTGGTAATCAGACTATACATTGTATCCGATCTCTGTTTTCATTGTGTTCAATAAACAAATTCCATTTACCATCCATGTGGATAAATATTAGAGATGAGCGCCTGAAATTTTTCGGGTTTTGTGTTTTGGTTTTGTGTTCGGTTCCGCGGCCGTGTTTTGGGTTCGAACGCGTTTTGGCAAAACCTCACCGAATTTTTTTTGTCGGATTCGGGTGTGTTTTGGATTCGGGTGTTTTTTTCAAAAAACACTAAAAAACAGCTTAAATCATAGAATTTGGGGGTCATTTTGATCCCAAGGTATTATTAACCTCAAAAACCATAATTTACACTCATTTTCAGTCTATTCTGAATACCTCACACCTCACAATATTATTTTTAGTCCTAAAATTTGCACCGAGGTCGCTGTGTGAGTAAGATAAGCGACCCTAGTGGCCGACACAAACACCGGGCCCATCAAGGAGTGGCACTGCAGTGTCACGCAGGATGTCCCTTCCAAAAAACCCTCCCCAAACAGCACATGACGCAAAGAAAAAAAGAGGCGCAATGAGGTAGCTGTGTGAGTAAGATTAGCGACCCTAGTGGCCGACACAAACACCGGGCCCATCTAGGAGTGGCACTGCAGTGTCACGCAGGATGGCCCTTCCAAAAAACCCTCCCCAAACAGCACATGACGCAAAGAAAAAAAGAGGCGCAATGAGGTAGCTGTGTGAGTAAGATTAGCGACCCTAGTGGCCGACACAAACACCGGGCCCATCTAGGAGTGGCACTGCAGTGTCACGCAGGATGTCCCTTCCAAAAAACCCTCCCCAAACAGCACATGACGCAAAGAAAAAAAGAGGCGCAATGAGGTAGCTGTGTGAGTAAGATTAGCGACCCTAGTGGCCGACACAAACACCGGGCCCATCTAGGAGTGGCACTGCAGTGTCACGCAGGATGTCCCTTCCAAAAAACCCTCCCCAAACAGCACATGACGCAAAGAAAAAAAGAGGCGCAATGAGGTAGCTGACTGTGTGAGTAAGATTAGCGACCCTAGTGGCCGACACAAACACCGGGCCCATCTAGGAGTGGCACTGCAGTGTCACGCAGGATGTCCCTTCCAAAAAACCCTCCCCAATCAGCACATGATGCAAAGAAAAAGAAAAGAAAAAAGAGGTGCAAGATGGAATTGTCCTTGGGCCCTCCCACCCACCCTTATGTTGTATAAACAAAACAGGACATGCACACTTTAACCAACCCATCATTTCAGTGACAGGGTCTGCCACACGACTGTGACTGATATGACGGGTTGGTTTGGACCCCCCCCAAAAAAGAAGCAATTAATCTCTCCTTGCACAAACTGGCTCTACAGAGGCAAGATGTCCACCTCATCTTCACCCTCCGATATATCACCGTGTACATCCCCCTCCTCACAGATTATCAATTCGTCCCCACTGGAATCCACCATCTCAGCTCCCTGTGTACTTTGTGGAGGCAATTGCTGCTGGTCAATGACTCCGCGGATGAATTGATTATAATTCATTTTAATGAACATCATCTTCTCCACATTTTCTGGATGTAACCTCGTACGCCGATTGCTGACAAGGTGAGCGGCGGCACTAAACACTCTTTCGGAGTACACACTTGTGGGAGGGCAACTTAGGTAGAATAAAGCCAGTTTGTGCAAGGGCCTCCAAATTGCCTCTTTTTCCTGCCAGTATAAGTACGGACTGTGTGACGTGCCTACTTGGATGCGGTCACTCATATAATCCTCCACCATTCTATCAATGTTGAGAGAATCATATGCAGTGACAGTAGACGACATGTCCGTAATCGTTGTCAGGTCCTTCAGTCCGGACCAGATGTCAGCATCAGCAGTCGCTCCAGACTGCCCTGCATCACCGCCAGCGGGTGGGCTCGGAATTCTGAGCCTTTTCCACGCACCCCCAGTTGCGGGAGAATGTGAAGGAGGAGATGTTGACAGGTCGCGTTCCGCTTGACTTGACAATTTTGTCACCAGCAGGTCTTTCAACCCCAGCAGACCTGTGTCTGCCGGAAAGAGAGATCCAAGGTAGGCTTTAAATCTAGGATCGAGCACGGTGGCCAAAATGTAGTGCTCTGATTTCAACAGATTGACCACCCGTGAATCCTTGTTAAGCGAATTAAGGGCTGCATCCACAAGTCCCACATGCCTAGCGGAATCGCTCCCTTTTAGCTCCTTCTTCAGTGCCTCCAGCTTCTTCTGCAAAAGCCTGATGAGGGGAATGACCTGACTCAGGCTGGCAGTGTCTGAACTGACTTCACGTGTGGCAAGTTCAAAGGGCATCAGAACCTTGCACAACGTTGAAATCATTCTCCACTTCACTTGAGACAGGTGCATTCCACCTACTATATCGTGCTCAATTGTATAGGCTTGAATGGCCTTTTGCTGCTCCTCCAACCTCTGAAGCATATAGAGGGTTGAATTCCACCTCGTTACCACTTCTTGCTTCAGATGATGGCAGGGCAGGTTCAGTAGTTTTTGGTGGTGCTCCAGTCTTCTGTACGTGGTGCCTGTACGCCGAAAGTGTCCCGCAATTTTTCTGGCCACCGACAGCATCTCTTGCACGCCCCTGTCGTTTTTTAAAAAATTCTGCACCACCAAATTCAAGGTATGTGCAAAACATGGGACGTGCTGGAATTTGCCCATATTTAATGCACACACAATATTGCTGGCGTTGTCCGATGCCACAAATCCACAGGAGAGTCCAATTGGGGTAAGCCATTCCGCGATGATCTTCCTCAGTTGCCGTAAGAGGTTTTCAGCTGTGTGCGTATTCTGGAAAGCGGTGATACAAAGTGTAGCCTGCCTAGGAAAGAGTTGGCGTTTGCGAGATGCTGCTACTGGTGCCGCCGCTGCTGTTCTTGCGGCGGGAGTCCATACATCTACCCAGTGGGCTGTCACAGTCATATAGTCCTGACCCTGCCCTGCTCCACTTGTCCACATGTCCGTGGTTAAGTGGACATTGGGTACAACTGCATTTTTTAGGACACTGGTGAGTCTTTTTCTGACGTCCGTGTACATTCTCGGTATCGCCTGCCTAGAGAAGTGGAACCTAGATGGTATTTGGTAACGGGGGCACACTGCCTCAATAAATTGTCTAGTTCCCTGTGAACTAACGGCGGATACCGGACGCACGTCTAACACCAACATAGTTGTCAAGGACTCAGTTATCCGCTTTGCAGTAGGATGACTGCTGTGATATTTCATCTTCCTCGCAAAGGACTGTTGAACAGTCAATTGCTTACTGGAAGTAGTACAAGTGGGCTTACGACTTCCCCTCTGGGATGACCATCGACTCCCAGCGGCAACAACAGCAGCGCCAGCAGCAGTAGGCGTTACACGCAAGGATGCATCGGAGGAATCCCAGGCAGGAGAGGACTCGTCAGAATTGCCAGTGACATGGCCTGCAGGACTATTGGCATTCCTGGGGAAGGAGGAAATTGACACTGAGGGAGTTGGTGGGGTGGTTTGCGTGAGCTTGGTTACAAGAGGAAGGGATTTACTGGTCAGTGGACTGCTTCCGCTGTCACCCAAAGTTTTTGAACTTGTCACTGACTTATTATGAATGCGCTGCAGGTGACGTATAAGGGAGGATGTTCCGAGGTGGTTAACGTCCTTACCCCTACTTATTACAGCTTGACAAAGGGAACACACGGCTTGACACCTGTTGTCCGCATTTCTGGTGAAATACCTCCACACCGAAGAGCTGATTTTTTTGGTATTTTCACCTGGCATGTCAACGGCCATATTCCTCCCACGGACAACAGGTGTCTCCCCGGGTGCCTGACTTAAACAAACCACCTCACCATCAGAATCCTCCTGGTCAATTTCCTCCCCAGCGCCAGCAACACCCATATCCTCCTCATCCTGGTGTACTTCAACACTGACATCTTCAATCTGACTATCAGGAACTGGACTGCGGGTGCTCCTTCCAGCACTTGCAGGGGGCGTGCAAATGGTGGAAGGCGCATGCTCTTCACGTCCAGTGTTGGGAAGGTCAGGCATCGCAACCGACACAATTGGACTCTCCTTGTGGATTTGGGATTTCGAAGAATGCACAGTTCTTTGCTGTGCTGCTTTTGCCAGCTTGAGTCTTTTCATTTTTCTAGCGAGAGGCTGAGTGCTTCCATCCTCATGTGAAGCTGAACCACTAGCCATGAACATAGGCCAGGGCCTCAGCCGTTCCTTGCCACTCCGTGTGGTAAATGGCATATTGGCAAGTTTACGCTTCTCCTCCGACAATTTTATTTTAGGTTTTGGAGTCCTTTTTTTACTGATATTTGGTGTTTTGGATTTTACATGCTCTGTACTATGACATTGGGCATCGGCCTTGGCAGACGACGTTGCTGGCATTTCATCGTCTCGGCCATGACTAGTGGCAGCAGCTTCAGCACGAGGTGGAAGTGGATCTTGATCTTTCCCTAATTTTGGAACCTCAACATTTTTGTTCTCCATATTTTAATAGGCACAACTAAAAGGCACCTCAGGTAAACAATGGAGATGGATGGATTGGATACTAGTATACAATTATGGACGGGCTGCCGAGTGCCGACACAGAGGTAGCCACAGCCGTGAACTACCGCACTGTACTGTGTCTGCTGCTAATATATAGACTGGTTGATAAAGAGATAGTATACTCGTAACTAGTATGTATGTATAAAGAAAGAAAAAAAAACCACGGTTAGGTGGTATATACAATTATGGACGGGCTGCCGAGTGCCGACACAGAGGTAGCCACAGCCGTGAACTACCGCACTGTACTGTGTCTGCTGCTAATATAGACTGGTTGATAAAGAGATAGTATACTCGTAACTAGTATGTATGTATAAAGAAAGAAAAAAAAACCACGGTTAGGTGGTATATACAATTATGGACGGGCTGCCGAGTGCCGACACAGAGGTAGCCACAGCTGTGAACTACCGCACTGTACTGTGTCTGCTGCTAATATATAGACTGGTTGATAAAGAGATAGTATACTCGTAACTAGTATGTATGTATAAAGAAAGAAAAAAAAACCACGGTTAGGTGGTATATACAATTATGGACGGGCTGCCGAGTGCCGACACAGAGGTAGCCACAGCCGTGAACTACCGCACTGTACTGTGTCTGCTGCTAATATATAGACTGGTTGATAAAGAGATAGTATACTCGTAACTAGTATGTATGTATAAAGAAAGAAAAAAAAACCACGGTTAGGTGGTATATACAATTATGGACGGGCTGCCGAGTGCCGACACAGAGGTAGCCACAGCCGTGAACTACCGCACTGTACTGTGTCTGCTGCTAATATATAGACTGGTTGATAAAGAGATAGTATACTCGTAACTAGTATGTATGTATAAAGAAAGAAAAAAAAACCACGGTTAGGTGGTATATACAATTATGGACGGGCTGCCGAGTGCCGACACAGAGGTAGCCACAGCCGTGAACTACCGCACTGTACTGTGTCTGCTGCTAATATATAGACTGGTTGATAAAGAGATAGTATACTCGTAACTAGTATGTATGTATAAAGAAAGAAAAAAAAACCACGGTTAGGTGGTATATACAATTATGGACGGGCTGCCGAGTGCCGACACAGAGGTAGCCACAGCCGTGAACTACCGCACTGTACTGTGTCTGCTGCTAATATAGACTGGTTGATAAAGAGATAGTATACTCGTAACTAGTATGTATGTATAAAGAAAGAAAAAAAAACCACGGTTAGGTGGTATATACAATTATGGACGGGCTGCCGAGTGCCGACACAGAGGTAGCCACAGCCGTGAACTACCGCACTGTACTGTGTCTGCTGCTAATATAGACTGGTTGATAAAGAGATAGTATACTCGTAACTAGTATGTATGTATAAAGAAAGAAAAAAAAACCACGGTTAGGTGGTATATACAATTATGGACGGGCTGCCGAGTGCCGACACAGAGGTAGCCACAGCCGTGAACTACCGCACTGTACTGTGTCTGCTGCTAATATATAGACTGGTTGATAAAGAGATAGTATACTCGTAACTAGTATGTATGTATAAAGAAAGAAAAAAAAACCACGGTTAGGTGGTATATACAATTATGGACGGGCTGCCGAGTGCCGACACAGAGGTAGCCACAGCCGTGAACTACCGCACTGTACTGTGTCTGCTGCTAATATATAGACTGGTTGATAAAGAGATAGTATACTCGTAACTAGTATGTATGTATAAAGAAAGAAAAAAAAACCACGGTTAGGTGGTATATACAATTATGGACGGGCTGCCGAGTGCCAACACAGAGGTAGCCACAGCCGTGAACTACCGCACTGTACTGTGTCTGCTGCTAATATATAGACTGGTTGATAAAGAGATAGTATACTCGTAACTAGTATGTATGTATAAAGAAAGAAAAAAAAACCACGGTTAGGTGGTATATACAATTATGGACGGGCTGCCGAGTGCCGACACAGAGGTAGCCACAGCCGTGAACTACCGCACTGTACTGTGTCTGCTGCTAATATAGACTGGTTGATAAAGAGATAGTATACTACTAATATTATATATACTGGTGGTCAGGTCACTGGTCACTAGTCACACTGGCAGTGGCACTCCTGCAGCAAAAGTGTGCACTGTTTAATTTTAATATAATATTATGTACTCCTGGCTCCTGCTATAACCTATAACTGGCACTGCAGTAGTGCTCCCCAGTCTCCCCCACAATTATAAGCTGTGTGAGCTGAGCAGTCAGACAGATATATAATATATATAGATGATGCAGCACACTGGCCTGAGCCTGAGCAGTGCACACAGATATGGTATGTGACTGACTGAGTCACTGTGTGTATCGCTTTTTTCAGGCAGAGAACGGATATATTAAATAAACTGCACTGTGTGTCTGGTGGTCACTCACTATATAATATATTATGTACTCCTGGCTCCTGCTATAACCTATAACTGGCACTGCAGTAGTGCTCCCCAGTCTCCCCCACAATTATAAGCTGTGTGAGCTGAGCAGTCAGACAGATATATATAATATTATATATAGATAATAGATGATGCAGCACACTGGCCTGAGCCTGAGCAGTGCACACAGATATGGTATGTGACTGAGTCACTGTGTGCTGTGTATCGCTTTTTTCAGGCAGAGAACGGATTATAAATAAAACTGGTGGTCACTGGTCACTATCAGCAAAACTCTGCACTGTACTGAGTACTCCTAATGCTCCCCAAAATTAGTAAATCAAGTGTCTCTCTAATCTATTCTAAACGGAGAGGACGCCAGCCACGTCCTCTCCCTATCAATCTCAATGCACGTGTGAAAATGGCGGCGACGCGCGGCTCCTTATATAGAATCCGAGTCTCGCGATAGAATCCGAGCCTCGCGAGAATCCGACAGCGTCATGATGACGTTCGGGCGCGCTCGGGTTAACCGAGCAAGGCGGGAAGATCCGAGTCGCTCGGACCCGTGAAAAAAAACATGAAGTTCTGGCGGGTTCGGATTCAGAGAAACCGAACCCGCTCATCTCTAATAAATATATTACATCTCCAAACTTCCATCACACGAACTCCAGCCATATGTCAACCTCAGACCCTGCTCCGAATTCAGACCAATCACAGATGCTGACAATGTGGATAGCAGTGATATAAGCCTGAGTGCCCAGCTATATCTCTCTACAATGTTGATACTCTCTCCAGGTAAATTACCTCAGCTTAGCACCTCTACAGCTCAACAGTCCTCTTCCTATAATCCACAGTGCACACCTCCTCCTTCCCGCTGGAGGCATGTGCTACAGTCTTGAGGGTGAATGTATCAGCAGGTCTTCATCTTGTCAGGTTCACAGGGTCTGAGTGGTCACTGTGTGATACCTCATTATAGTTTAATATCACATTATGGGGAACATGTATTAAACCTTGGAGAGAGAGAAAGTGCCAGCCAATCAGCTCCTAACTGTCATGTTACAGGTTGCAGGTTGCGTTTGAAAAAAACAGTTAGGAGCTTGTTGATTGGTACTTTATCGCTCTCAACTTTATCACTCTCCAAGGCTTAGTACATCTGTCCCTAAATATGTTTTTCTTGGTGTAATTTCTTAGAAACTGTTTACTCTGTAGCTTCTAAGAACCTGTGTTTCCTTTCGCTTCCTCGCATCTCCAAATATTCCAGGATGCAACTACTGGTGAGCACATCATTTTGGTCGTTCTTGTTTCAGACGCACTAGTAGGACCTTTGAAAAAGCTGGGACCCCCCCCAGCGAAACGCGTCAGGCCAGCTGCAACCCTGGACACTATTGGATTGTTTCCGATCCATCCACCTTTATTGGACCTGTGTGTGACCTGAACCAGACCTTAATTATCACGCTACATACGGATGTATATCTTTTGGGCCATCTCCAGTTGAGCTGTAGATCCGGCTACAGGGGACTCCTGCTGCCACAGCAGTGCCATCTGCCAACTATAGGACCCCATTTCTTCAGCCTGGATAGCATCATACAGCCAGGACCCATTATACCAAGCCCATCACCGAACTTTCATCTAAAGGTCATATCTAGGGAACAGGACACACTCACTTCATATCATCATCTTATTATGGATATGGAATTCACAACTATAAAGGGATGACTATTTCTTTATACTTCATGCCATGCTGTTATATTTCTCAACTGCTTCAAAACAGATATTACATTTTTTAACAACTGCACAAGAAAGCATTTTTTTTTATAATAATTTTATTAATAAATCATTTATAATTCCATTTCACCCCACCTGGTTTAGATTTCTTTCCTCAAAGATGCGCAGTGTTTTTTCTGTTTGTTTAAATTTTCATTTTGGGATTGACTACCCCTATGTCTTACACAGCAGCTTGGTGAATAGTGCCCATTTTAGTGCCGGTCTTTTGGAATATTGTATTATTTTCCTTCTTTCTGTACTAGTAGGAGTATTGCACGTAAATAAACTCTCAGTTTTGTCTGTAAATATTTGTCTGTGATAGATTCTATTAGTGTTCAGGGGTAAACACTTCAATGGTTCAACATTTATTAGTAAGGACTTAAAAAAGTGTATGTATTAATTGTGTACTGCATTTGTTAGCATCTTCTGTAATCATTGAAGCCACACCTCCTATAATCTTCCTGCCATATCTGTTCAATTACTTGTATTTTGATTAGGCTCATTTGCATCCCATGCAGGGTTTGTCACACTTCACATTTGTGCCCAGTGGGGTCACTAGGGTGTGTGTCACACAATGAGCCTACTAACTCACCCTCATCCCTAGATTCCTTGCTCACCCACATTTTTGAAAGAGGCATGGTCTTATGCCTATGAGGCCACGTCCCCTTGTGTATGATGTTTTTGGGGCATGGCTGCATGTCACGCCCCCATTTTCATTATGCAGGGGTTTTCCCAGTGCTACAGGATCTACTTGGTACCCCTCAGCCTCTCTCCGGTTTCCCTGCTGCTCGGTGACACCATCCAAGGTGGTGACATCAAAATAGCAGCTGCTATTTTGGACATTCGGCATACTGAAGACCACCCGTTATTTTGGTGTCATCCCCTAATCTCACTCCCTCATTCATAGACCCCCTACCCACCTCATTCCGTCTCTGTCCTACCTTCTTTTACTTACATCCTGTGTCTCACTTCCTTCCTAACTTCTCTCGCCTCATTTCTTTCCCTCGCCTCCCACAATCTCTCAGCCTCTCTCCCCTATTTGTTTCCCTCATTCTCTCCCCCAATTTCCCTCACTGCACCCAGCCACACTCTCACCTACTCTTTTCTTGGAAATATCCTGTATACTGTATACTGTACATCTAGAACTGAAACTCAAGTTTATATTCTGTGTGCAAGAAAATGTAATTTGTCCTTTATCTTAAAGATAGCCTTTTCTTTAACAGCTAATCCTTCCTATTTATTTACATAACATTATTTACCAGGAGGAGCTGTGCTACCAGAAATGGCCAACACTCTCCAGCACATAGATATTAGATAAGTCATTACATTTCTTCTCAACAGTGTTTTCTCCATGGTAGGTGGTGGGTGGAGTGTGCTGATGTAAATTGTGTAATCATGCTGTGATCCACTGACATCTTCCATGTATGGCCCAGTGTCCCTGACATCCATGTTACCCTCAACATATAACCTTTAAATAAACCTACAGAGTGTGTGTTCTCCAACTTGTTTTCTACCAGATCAGATGAATGAGTCACTGACTCTGTTTTTAACTGATGTAATTCATAACTTGACCCCATGGGACAGACAGCTGTTGTAAATTAACCAGTACAGTCATGTTCCTCCATTAGGAGAACCACTTTTACTCTTACAGCAAAGTATGTAAACCCACTCACAGCAGAGGGAAACTAAACTTCAACACCTTTTGCCACATGTTTTAATTTAGCCAAGATTTGTAAGATCATAAAAAGTTAGTACATGACAGTTTAGTAATTCTAACAAAGTCAGTTTCCTCTCAAAGTTACATAATGCAATTGACAATTGAATTAGTCGTGTCTGCTCTATGCCAGTCTGCATTGTGTATCTTGCGTTAAATCCCTCTGCTCATGACCAGAAAGATATTGGGGTAATTCAGATCTGATCGCAGCAGCAAATTTGTTAGCTGTTGGGCAAAACCATGGGGGTCATTCTGACCCGTTTGCACGCTGCGTTGCGAACGGGTCTGCAATACGTACGAGCGTCGTTGCGTCGCCGGGCAACGATGCTGACAGAGAAGAAAGCGGTTGCAGCGGCGACCGCAAGAAGATGGACAGCAAGAGGGCGTTCCAGGGCGTCAACTTACCGTTTGCTGCCGTTTTCGGGGAGTGGTAAGTAAAAAGCAGGCGTGTCCAGGCGAACAGAGGGCGGAGGTGTGACGTCAAAGCCGGACCCATCATCGCTGGATCTGCCGCACAGGGTAAGTATGTCCAGGGCTGGTCTTGTTTTGAGTGAAACTTTTTTAGCAAAGCAGGGCTGCACAAGCGAACGCAGCCCTGCTATGCTAAAATACACTCCCCCATAGGCGGAGATTAGTTGATCGCACCAGCAGCAAAAAGTTGCTTGGTGCAATCAACTCGGAATGAGGGCCCATGTGCACTGCAGGTGGGGCAGATGAAACGTGCAGAAAGAGTTAGATTTGGGTGGGGTGTGTTCAAACTGAAATCTAAATTGCAGTGTAAAAATAAAGCAGCCAGTATTTACCCTGCACAGAAACAATATAACCCACCCAAATCTAACTCTCTCTGCACATGTTATATCTGCCACACCTGCAGTGCACATGGGACCTACTTCAGACCTGATCGCTGCTGTGTGTTTTCGCACAGTGGGCGATCAGGTCTGAACTGCACATGCGCCGCAGTGCGCCGGCGCATGGCAGAGATGCTATGAGCATCTCAGCCCAGCGATCACCTCTGTCTGATTGACAGGCAGAGATGTTCGCTGGGCAGGAGGTGGCGGGCCGGCGGTGTTGTGCCGCTGTTTTGGGGGTGCAGTCTGGGCAACGCAGGTGTGCCCTGTCCGTGCAGGGGGGCGGGCCGCGGCGGCTGCGTGACATCAGATGTAGCCGCTGCGACCCGGAGAGCAACAGATAGCTCCCTGCCAGCGTGCAGGAGCTGCGCTGGTAGGAAGCTACTCTTCAGGTACAAAAGCATCGCCGCCGTGTGATGCTTTTGTACCTGTGCGGCGGAGGGAAGGCCAGACAAGAGGGGCAGACTAGGCCCGTGCTGGGCATCCCCCCGCATGTCAGGGTGGCTGATCGTAGCCATGCAAAATTGTGCACGGCTATGATCAGGTCTGAATTAGGACCATGGTTTTGCCCAGCTGCTAACAAATGTGCTGCTGCGATCAACTCTGAATTACCCCCATAATGTGTTAGTATTAGGATGTTAAGGACCCATCCAATTAGGTCCATCTTGAAAATGTTCTAAGAACCACTGTTATACACCTAGGGGGTAATTCAGATATGCGTTTTTGCACAGCGGGTGATCAGATCCTAACTACGCATGCGTATGCACTGCAATGCGAACGCGCGTCGGACAGCAACAACGGGCATCACCAGTCAGCGATGGGATGGTGAGAAAAATCCGATTGCACGGGAGTACGCAAGGTGATTGGCAGGAAGAGGCCATTTGTGGGTAGCAACTGAGCGTTTACTGGGACTGTGTGGGAAAACGTAGGCATGTCCAAGCGTTTTCAGGGAGGGTGTCTGATGTCAGCTCCAGCCCCGATCAGCCCGTTCTCATCGCACTGGAGAAGTAAGTCCTGAGTTGCGCACAGACTGCACAAAGTGGATTTTTGCAGCTCAGCTACACATGCGATTCCACACATGTATGGCGAAATTGCACTCCCCCTGGAGGCGGCGACTATCTGATCGCAGGACAGCAAAATTAGCAGCCCAGTGATCAGTTCTGAATTAGGCTCCATGTCAATTGTAGGGGTTCTTTAAATTATTTGGACTGTCTTTGATTTACTTTAGTTATTCACTCTGGGGGTCATTCCGAGTTGTTCGCTCGTTGACGATTTTGGCAACGGAGTGATTAAGGCAAAAATGCGCATGTGCATGGTATGCAGTGCGCATGCGCTAAGTATTTTAGCACAAAACTTAGTAGATTTACTCACGTCCGAACAAAGAATTTTCATCGTTGAAGTGATTGGAGTGTGATTGACAGGAAGTGGGTGTTTCTGGGCGGAAACTGACCGTTTTCTGGGAGTGTGTGGAAAAACACAGGCGTGCCAGAATAAAACGTGGGAGTGTCTGGAGAAACGGGGGAGTGGCTGGCCGACCGCAGGGCGTGTTTGTGACGTCAAACCAGGAACAAAACAAGCTGAGCTGATCGCAATGTAGGAGTAAGTCTCGAGCTACTCAGAAACTGCTAAGAAATTTCTATTCGCAATTCTGCTAATCTTTCGTTCGCAATTCTGCTAAGCTAAGATTCACTCCCAGTAGGCGGCGGCCTAGCGTGTGCAATGCTGCTAAAATCTGCTAGCGAGCTAACAACTCGGAATGAGGGCCTCTGTGATTTATAGATGGTGGATGTATCTGACACTTGATTCAGGAAATAATTTGTATTATCCGTATTCTTAATGCTCAGAGTATTTTCTTTTTCCTGCATGGTACTACAAGTCTCAGAATGGTAACACCTCTTATTATGTTTAAAATTAGGGTGCAAAATCCAAGATCCCACACACCCCCATGACCAGAAAGAGTCAGTAGAAAGGAATAAAGGTTGTTCTAATGTAGCCAAGTACAGTAATGGGCCCTACACACACGGCCGGTGGGCGACCCGGCGCCGGGGTGTGTGTGAAATTTCTTCACTTACCCCGGCAGCCGGCTTCATAGCAGTGCATGCTAATATGGACAAGATTGTCCATATTGGCCTGCATGTATAAGTGACGGAGCACCAACAATGATCGAGCGCGGGGCCGCACATCGTTCATCGTTGCTGCCTCCACACTGATTGATATGGATGAGTTCTCGTTCATTAATGAACGAGAACATTCATATCGTTCAGTGTTATCTGCCAGTTTGTAGGGCCCATAAGTTTTTGATTGCACAATGTGAACATGTACAGATGAGAACAAGATGTATTATTAGACGAGTACAAGATGTATTATTAGATGAGAACAAAATGTATTATTAGATGAGAACAAGATGTATTATTTGCAGGAGCAGATGATGGTCACCAGCAACAGTGTGCAGCTCATGATTGGCTGATTGGGAATGCTGAATGCACAGCCCATTACTTAGGCATATATAATGTTATTGTGTGCATCATTTTAGTAATTGTTTTCATGCCTTTGATACCCTTTTCACACCGCACAAATAACCCGGTATCGATCCGGCATATTGCCGGGTCGACACGGGTCGACGTGCTGTGTGAAAGGGGCATAGCAGAAATCCCGGGTCGCCTGACTCGTCAAATTCAACCCGGGAATAAAGCAGTGTTATACCCGGGTTGAATACCGGGTCAGTGGCTGCGTAAACAGGCTCCTGGGTCGAGGCGTCCCGGGACCCGTTTACTACAGCAGGTAGAGGCAGCGCAGAGATGATCTCATCTCCCAGCGCCACCGGCTCCCCCCCCCCGCTGCTATGCAACCCGGGTCGGGGAAGCCTGCAGCAGTGGTCCAACCCGGGAAGGACCCGTTTCCAGTTCCAGGGTGGGATCCGGCATTGACAGTGTGAAAGGGGTATTATAAACATTAAGTTTTATTGATGTTGAATAGTTAATGTGTATTTTGCAATCAAAATAAATGGTTGGTTACAAATGTAAACATAATGCCGCATACACACGATGACCGATATTGACTATGGGCCTAATTTAGATCTGATCGCAGCAGCATATTTATTAGCTAATGGGCAAAACCATGTGCACCGCAGGGAGGGCAGATATAACATGTGCAGAGAGAGTTAGATTTGGGTGGGTATATGGGGGGTCATTCCGAGTTGTTCGCTCGGTAAAAATCTTCGCATCGCAGCGATTTTCCGCTTAATGCGCATGCGCAATGTCCGCACTGCGACTGCGCCAAGTAAATTTGCTATGCACTTCGGAATTTTACTCACGGCATTTTCATCGTTCTGGCGATCGTAATGTGATTGACAGGAAATGGGTGTTACTGGGCGGAAACAGGCCGTTTTATGGGCGTGTGGGGAAAAACGCTACCGTTTCCGGAAAAAACGCAGGAGTGGCTGGAGAAACGGGGGAGTGTCTGGGCGAACGCTGGGTGTGTTTGTGACGTCAAACCAGGAACGACAAGCAGTGAAATGATCGCAGATGCCGAGTAAGTCTGAAGCTACTCAGAAACTGCTACGAGGTATGTAATCGCAATATTGCGAATACATCGTTCGCAATTTTAAGATGCTAAGATTCACTCCCAGTAGGCGGCGGCTTAGCATGAGCAAATTTGCTAAAATCCGCTTGCGAGCGAACAACTCGGAATGACCCCCATTGTTTCTGTGCAGGGTAAATAATACTGGGTAAACACTAGCTGCTTTATTTTTACACTGCAATTTAGATTTCAGTTTGAATACACCCCACCCAAATCTAACTCTCTCTGCACATGTTATATCTGCTCCCCCTGCAGTGCACATGGGCCCTCATTCCGAGTTGATCGGTCGCAAGGCGATTTTAGCAGAGTTGCTCACGCTAAGCCTACGCCTACTGGGAGTGTATCTTAGCTTCTTAAAATTGCGACCGATGTATTCGCAATATTGCGATTACAAACTACTTAGCAGTTTCAGAGTAGCTTCAGACTTACTCGGCATCTGCGATCAGTTCAGTGCTTGTCGTTCCTGTTTTGACGTCACAAACACACCCAGCGTTCGCCCAGACACTCCCCCGTTTCCCCGGCCACTCCTGCGTTTTTTCCGGAAACGGTAGCGTTTTTTCCCGCACGCCCATAAAACAGCCTGTTTCCGCCCAGTAACACCCATTTCCTGTCAATCACATTACGATCGCCGGAGCGATGAAAAAGCCGTGAGTAAAAATACTATCTCCATTGTAAAATTACTTGGCGCAGTCGCAGTGCGATTATTGCGCATGCGTACTAAGCGGAATTTCACTGCGATGCGATGAAAAATACCGAGCGAACGACTCGGAATGAGGGCCATGGTTTTACCCATTAGCTAACAAATTTGTTGCTGCGATCAGGTCTGAATTAGGCCCTATATTGCGTCCTGAGCAATGAACCTTCAATAGCCACTATCGACCCTGCCTGCACACACTATGGGGGTCATTCCGAGTTCATCGCTTGCTAGCTAGTTTTAGCAGCTATGCAAACGCTATGCCGCCTCCTGTGGAGTGTATTTTAGCTTAGCAGAAGTGCGAACGCATGTGCAGCTGAGCTCTGCAAAAACGGTTTGTGCAGTTTCAGAGTAGCTCTGAACCTATTCAGCGCTTGCGTTCACTTCAGCCTATTCGTGTCCGGATTTAACGTCATGCACCCGCCCAGCGAACGCCCAGCCACTCCTGCATTTTTTCAGACACACCTGCGTTTTTGCTAACCCTCCCTGAAAACGGTCAGATGACACCCAGAAACGCCCCCTTTCTGTCAATCTTCTTGTGCCCGTCAGTGCGACTGAAAACTTTGCTAAAACCTGTGCACAACCACAACGGGTTTTGTACCCGTACGTCGCGCGTGTGCATTGCGGGGCATGCGCAGCTACTCTAGTACACTTTCATTGCCATCAGATTATAGGATTTGACTACTTGCACTTGTATTGAATTTTAGTGTTTCTTACTATATATCGATGAACTACTTTTTTTTTCCAGCTGATAACAATTAAAAGTTATGTTTTAATTCATACACAAATATATTAAGAGTGCACCATTTAGGACTTATAGCTTTTGGCCCACGTTAGTGAACCACCTAACTTGAGTATATTTTTATCCTACTTCAAGGAGCACCACAGCCCACAGTAAATATGTACTGTAGTCTCTTAATTATAGAACATACTGTCCATTATAGTTGGGTTTTCTGTCCTGTGAGGAATCAGCCTCTTTCTCTATTGAGTGAATGTCAGGATCAGCATATTTCTCATAGCAAGAGGCAAAAAAGTGCTGTGGATATTTCAATATGTGCATTAAAACATTGGGTAATTTCAACTGGCCCCTTTCAGACTGTACCGTAACCTGGGATGCTGCGCGTTCACGTGTAACAACCCAGGTTATAGCTGGCGGTCTAAATGGGGTATTACATGCTCAGTATGTGTCAGAACTTTCAGCTAATGACAGAACTGACATTGAGATATATATATATATATATATATATATATATATATATATATATATATCAGTGCCAGATTAAGGTCCACATGGGCCTGGAGCTGAAATTTATGAAGGGCCTATTGTGTGCCGCTGCAGAGGAAGTGAAATACGCTGTGGGGGTATGACTAGTAATGGGGGTGTGTGGTTGATGTTATGAGGGTCTGTCTGCACAGGGGATGTGGCCTGTGCCATAGGGTGTGACTAGCACCTACCTTGAAAAACGTCAATCTCCCTCACTTCTTCTCTTATATCAATAGTGTAATATCACAATCTACAAATGGACAAAGGAAAACATGACCGTAATATGAAAAATATAGTGATGACGTAAATATGAAACCTCTCAACGAAAGAGGCTACGGGTTGCTTAGTGATGTCATACTGTAAATGTGAAATCTTTCTATATGTAAAAAATAATAGGATTTTAGTACCTACCGGTACAATCCTTTTCTCTTAGTCCGTAGAGGATGCTGGGGACTCCGTAAGGACCATGGGGTATAGACGGATCCGCAGGAGCCTGGGCACACTATAAAGACTTAAACAGGGTGTGAACTGGCTCCTCCCTCTATGCCCCTCCTCCAGACCTCAGTTAGAAAACTGTGCCCAAGAGAGATGGACATTACGAGGAAAGAATTTATAAACACGGTGAGTGACATACCAGCTCACACCACGAACATACCGCAGAACGTGGCATTCAACAGAAAACCAGCCTACGGCATGAAACTACACAGCCACATGCTGAGAGAATATCTAGCACAACCTGTGTGCCAATCCAACCAATAACAAGACACCGCCTGCCATGGCAAGAACAACGTCAGCAACAGTCTGACAGAGAAGAAACACCACTAGAGTGTAATCAAAACAATAACTGCAGACACAGTACGCACTGGAACGGGCGCCCAGCATCCTCTACGGACTAAGAGAAAAGGATTTACTGGTAGGTACTAAAATCCTATTTTCTCATACGTCCTAGAAGATGCTGGGGACTTCGTAAGGACCATGGGGATTATACCAAAGCTCCAAAACGGGCGGGAGAGTGCGGATGACTCTGCAGCACCGATTGAGCAAACATGAGGTCCTCAGCAGTCAGGGTATCAAACTTGTAGAATTTTGCAGAAGTGTTTGAACCCGAGCAAGTATCCACTCGGCAAAGTTGAACCGCCGAGCCTCCTCGGGCATTCGCCCAAGAAAAAACCCATCTTGCCAGTAGAACGGGTCTCCACCGACTTCGGTGACGGCAATCCAGCCGAAGAACAAACATGCCAAATAGCATCACAGATCCAGCGTGTAACAGACTGCATAATACAGTCACCCAAACCATGCTGGGAACATACCAGACAACAGAGCCTCTGGTTCTCCCAACTGAGCCAAATTGGCGACCTAAATATTCAAATCCCTGGCTACATCGAGAGAATTTGAAACAGCTAATGCCTAAGTAACCACCGGCATCAAAATAGACCGATTTCTGTGAAACCCAGAAACCACTCTTGGCCGAACTACTAACCGAGTTCTCAATTCCTCCCTATCCACATGAAAGATCAAACAAGGCTCTTGTGAGACAAAACCACCACTTCCGACACCCGCCTTGCGGATGTCAAAGCCAAGAGCATGACCACTTTCCAAGAGAGAAATTTTCGTAAAGAAATTATTAGGCCAAATTGCACTGAAATGGAGCCCAACTTTAGGCTTGTATCCACACCGGTTCGTAAAGTATGGACAAGAACGACCTAGCTGAAAGCCTCCCATAGGAGCCTTCCTGGATACACACCAAACACATAGTTACGCCAGCTATGGAGGTAAAGCTTAGCCGTTACTTCTTTCTTAGCCAGAAAAATTGAGGAAACAACGTCACTGGGAACATCCCTTTCGGCTTAGGATATGGCATTCAACCGCCACGACTTCAGACGCATCCGCGGTAAGTCTTGCAACACGCCCTGATCCTGTTGTAACAGATCCTCACGTATAGGAAGAGGGCAGGAATCTTCTATGAGTAAGACAGGAAAAACTGGATAGCAAACCCTCCTTGGCTAGACCGGATCCACGAGGATCGCCTGAACCTCTGTTCATCTCACGTTTATCACCGTCAGAAAAAGTGAAAGCAGAGAGGCCACATAGACCGACTAAAAACACCCACGGTGACACGAGGGTGTCCACAGCTATAGCTTGAGCGTCCCTTGATCTGGAACAATATCCCTGAGGCCTCTCGTTGAGGCGAGACGCCAACATATCCAATTGCGACATTCCTCCAAAACTTGTCACGTCTGTGAAAACTTCTCAATGATGACTGAATGTCTCTCGAATGGAGATCGCGTCAGCAGAGGAAATCAATTTCTCCGTCGTTCACCTCCGGAACGTAGACTGCTAATATAGCGTTTACCAGACTTTCCACCCAACGGCAAAACTGTGCATCTTCTGCCATTGCCGCTTTGCTCCTTGATCCGCCATAGCGGTTTACTTACGCCACTGCTGACAAGTCGTCTAGTAGAACTAACACGGGCAGAACATGAAAAATACGTTTGTCGAAACTAACTCTCAATTCAAGAAAGCTTATAGCAGACAAGCTTTCCAACATGACCTTATCTCCTGGAAATACGTCCCTTGCAAGTACTGCTCCCCCGTCTTGGAGATCTGTATGCACGGCCACCAGGATCTACACCCGGAACCCGAACCTTCATCCCCCTAGAAGGAGAGAACCGAGCAGACACCACAGGAGCGATGTCCTGGCCGTTAGGATTATATTCAGGTGCAGGTGAGACCCGGACCACATTTCACACCGGTCTCTGGAAAGCCACTCTGGCATTAGACCTGCTCACCAAAAAAGGCCTCTTAGGCCGCACCCAACCGGTTCAGTAACGGAACACATTGATGAAGTGTCACAGTAAAGCCGATCCAACTCTGAATCTTCAGACACTCTTTTCACATTGAAAAACCCCGAACCTTAACCGGTCATTATCTACTCTGAAACCCACCTCCGACATCTGTGTCGTTGGAAACAACAGCCAATCCCTGTGTCGAAGAACAGTCAGAGAGAAACAACGATATGCACCTTTATACAGGGACAACCGGACAATGTCCTGATCCTGACGCACCTCTGTATGGCGTCGCGTACTATCTTCCCTTCCAGAGCGGAACGGCAAGAAGTATTAGAAAAAAACAGCAAGGGGAAACAACCGTAACTCAGAATGTTCCCCTTTGGATTCTATAAATAACCCACAGGTCCTATTCTATTCCTGGACCAACTGAAAATTAGTAGACGAGTGCCCACCGGAGTGGGGACCAGCCCTATAGACTCAGCGACAAGTGGTGGATGTGGAGGAAACAGAAAACGACATCCACTACTGCGAACCTAACAAGGCTGCAGAACTCTTACCTTTTCACCTTCCACTGTCTGCACAGAAAAGGAAAAAAGAAGGTATCGAACCGGTTAAAACGACTGCATCCCACAAAAGAAATACGTCACCAACTGTTGTGAAGGAGGCTAACTCACGAATTCAGACTTACCAGTGGTATCCGCCGAGATTGACTGAACAGAGGCCACACTAAACAGCTGTATACCTCCCTCCAGTATCACTCGGAGACATCCTCAGCATTTTTCCGGTCACACCTTCTGCTATCACGTGGCAGCCTGCTGTAATGTTATAAGGTAGAATCAACATAGGCAAGCCTACCCACTCTGGGTAGGGTAATTCTATCGGATGGCTACCCGAATACAACACTCCCTCAAGTGCATACAGTGCAAATAAGGTCAAAGTATAGAAATAAAATTTCACTTAGCTGCCTGTGTATGATCCTTTTCGACCGGGCTCTGCGTCGACCAGGAGTTGACTGTCATAATTTTCTCTCCGCGTTGTGAAGAGAATAATATTCGGACTCCTTGAGAGGAACGAAAACCAACTCTTCACGGCCAATCTAGAGCTTAATCAACAGAGCGACCAGCACATGATAAGAATACCATTATTTCAGCATTCATGGATATACATCATGTAATACACAATAGAACACACATATCCTAACCATGCATATATAAACCTATATCTACATATATACACATATAGATATAACCTATACGCAAGCGGATTGTCCAGACCTGTCAGGTCCCTAGTGACAGTAATGTGTTGTGAATGTGTATGACCATGTACTGACACGCCCCCGATGTGGATCTACCAGGAACGTTATGGTCGACAGAAACTTAGTAAATGTCGACAGCAAGGAATAATAAGCGGGCAAAAAATAATAATAATCGTGGAACCCCAAGGGGTCCAAGGGAAGCATACAATACAATTTTGATAACACTCCCCCCACATATACCTATAAATATACATATATATACAGGTACAAGGCAATAACAGCCTGATAACTTTTTTACCCAGGAAATACCGTTGATGCCGACAGGGCATCCACAAACAACTGTATCTTCCCTATCGTGTTTACTGCTTTAAGCACACAAAACACCAACCTGCTAATACTTAATTTTCCGAATCAAGTACCGCCATGCGCCGGCAAAGCCGATAGTTATCCCCACAGCAGCTCGGGACAAAGCCCTCACACCTGCCAACATATGTCGACTAACGGATAGTGGGTAAACAAACAGGGAAACAGTGAATTTATGTATTACAACAAGAATTATGCGTCCATTATCAAACATAATGCTATATGACCCCCATATAGCATCAAAAACACTGTGCCCCCTCCATCTTACTATACAGCAAGTCCTAGCTGGGATCTGAGGAAAATGGCGCTGACTCTTCTGTGAGGGCTAAGCTCCGCCCCTTCCCGGCGCGCTCTAGCCCATTAACATAAATATACAGGCTGGACTTGTATATAGTGTAGATACACTATATACCATCAAACCTGCCGTTCAGGGCGCCCCCCCCCCCCCTGCGTCCTGCACCCAAGTAACTCGTTGGTGTGTGGGAGCACCAGCGCGGCGCGCGACCGCCGCTATCACTGGCGGTATCGCGCGCGGCGCCGGGGGCTCATATTACAATATATGCTGCCCAGGGCGCCCCCCCTCCCCCCTGGCGCCCTGCACCCATGGAAGCCGGTGGCGGGGGAGAAAAAAGGCGCGCAGTGCGCTAACACGCGCTGGCGGGGTCCGGGACACGGAGCCCCGGCAGCGCCAGCATAAACACTCTAGTGCTGCTCATATCGTGTGCGGCGCCGGGGCTCACATTATAATATATACTGCCCAGGGCGCCTCCCCGGCGCCCTGCACCCATGGAAGCCGGCGGCGGGGGAAAAAAAGGCGCGCAGTGCGCTAATACGTGCTGGCGGGGTCCGGGACACGGAGCCCCGGCAGCGCCAGCATAAACACATCAGCCCTGTAACACTGCTCAGGGCGCTCCCCCCCCAGCGCCTTGCACCCGTGGAAGCCTGCGGCGGGGGGTCATTGGCGCGTAGCGCGCTCAAACATGCTGGCGGGGGAGGAAGACACGGTGCACCGAACACACTTTTAAAGCCAGTCTTATGAAAACAACAGTAACCTGCTGCCCAGGGCGCTCCCCCCCCCCCCCCCCCAGCGCCCTGCACCCTGTGAGTTCCGTTGTGTGGGAGCATGGAGCGCAGCGCGACCTTTGTACCTCCGTCACTGAAGTCTTCTGCCGTCACTGAAGTCTTCTTTTCTTCCAATACTCACCCGGCTTCTTTCTTCAGGCTTCTGTGAGCGGATTGACGGCACGGCTCCGGGAACAAGCAGCTAGGCGCACCAAGTAATCGAACCCTCTGGAGCTAATGGTGTCCAGTAGCCGAGAAGCAGAGCCCTTAAACTAAGAAGAAGTAGGTCCTGCTTCTCTCCCCTCACTCCCACGCTGCAGGGAGCCTGTAGCCAGCAGGTCTGCCTGAAAATACCAAACCTAACAAAGTCTTTCAGAGAAACTCAGGAGAGCTCCCCTAGTGTGTGACCCATCACTCCTGGGCACAAAGTCTAACTGAGGTCTGGAGGAGGGGCATAGAAGGAGGAGCCAGTTCACACCCTGTTGAAGTCTTTATAGTGTGCCCAGGCTCCTACGGATCCGTCTATACCCCACGGTCCTTACGGAGTCCCCAGCATCCTCTAGGACGTATGAGAAAATAGCTATGCTAAGAAAAGATACGTATCAGGACTGGTGGATAGATGGTGTGGGGTTGGAGAGAGGGTGTCGCCTGGACAGGGCCAAACAGGGGGAAGACTGACTGGCTACATCTGTACATGCATGCGTCCGAATGTGCGAGGATTGAGACACCTATTGTCACACACATTCTCTCCCCACTGGAATGTAATAAAACAGCACCTACTGTACACGGAAAAAGAAACGGGATTAGTTCGAAACCGAAACAGTTCGGACCCTGGAAAGCCGGACCGGACCCGCTTCCTGGAGCTTGTAGTGCTCGTCTCTGTCCAGGGGGTGTCCTACCTGTGGGGAGCTGTCACCAGGGAGTTGGGGAGGGAAAGATTACAACCTCCCTGTATAATCCAGAGATTGGGTAATAGCTGTAACGGTTGGAATCATACAGGGAGGCTGTAATCTCTCCCTCACTGCCTCCCTGGTGACAGCTGTCACAAGCACCCTCCTGAACATAACACCCCCCGGATGAGGACAAGTACTACAAGCTCCAGAATGACAGTTTGCTGCAGGGAGCAGGTCCTGTCCGGCGTTCTAGGGTCCGGACCATAACGGTTTTTACACAATCCCCCAAAAAACTTACAGGAAATAACACAATGCAATAACACTGCAATAGGAAAAAAATATTGGCCCTACACTCCCTCCCCGGCACCCTATCACACACTCACATTCCCTCCCCCGGCACCCTATCACACTCACACATTCCCTCCCCGGCACCCTATCACACACTCACATTCCCTCCCCCGGCACCCTATCACACTCACACATTCCCTCCCCCGGCACCCTATCACACTCACACATTCCCTCCCCCTGCACCCTATCACATTCACACATTCCGTCCCCCTGCACCCTATCACACTCACACATTCCGTCCCCCTGCACCCTATCACACTCACACATTCCCTCCCCCTGCACCCTATCACACTCACACATTCCCTCCCCCGGCACCCTATCACACTCACACATTCCCTCCCCCTGCACCCTATCACACTCACATATTCCATCCCCCTGCACCCTATCACACTCACACATTCCGTCCCCCTGCACCCTATCACACTCACACATGCCGTCCCCCTGCACCCTATCACACTCACACATTCCCTCCCCCTGCACACTATCACACTCACACATTCCCTCCCCTACACCCTATCACGCTCACACATTCCCTCCCCCTGCACCCTATCACACACTCACATTCCCTCCCCCGGCACCCTATCACACTCACACATTCCCTCCCCCTGCACCCTATCACACTCACACATTCCGTCCCCCTGCACCCTATCACACTCACACATTCCCTCCCCCTGCACCCTATCACACTCACACATTCCCTCCCCCTGCACCCTATCACACTCACACATTCCCTCCCCCTGCACCCTATCACGCTCACACATTCCCGGCACCCTATCACTCACACACATTCCCTCCCCCCACGGTCTGCTTACTATAACACTGACACACTCCTTCCCCCTGCGGCTTGCGCTCTATCACACTCACACACTCCCTCCCCCTGCGGCCTGCGCTCTATCACACTTACACAGTCCCTCCAACATGCGGCCTGCTCGCTATCACACTGATGCACTCCCTCCACCTGTGGCTTGCGCTCTATCACACCTACGCACTCCCTCCCCCGCGGCCTGCGCTCTATCACACTGACACTCTCCCATCCTCCGTGGCCTGCGCTCTATCACACTGATGCACTCCCTCTGCCTGTGGCCTGCGCTCTATCACACCTACGCACTCCCTCCCCCCTGCAGCCTGTGCTCTATCAAACTGACGCTCCAACATGCGGCCTGCACGCTATCACACTTACACAGTCCCTCAACATGCGGCCTGCACGC
This sequence comes from Pseudophryne corroboree, assembly GCF_028390025.1. Lineage (NCBI taxonomy): Eukaryota > Metazoa > Chordata > Amphibia > Anura > Myobatrachidae > Pseudophryne > Pseudophryne corroboree. The sequence continues at coordinate 553,540,337 of NC_086445.1, forward strand.
TATCACACTGATGCACTCCCTCCGCCTGTGGCCTGCGCTCTATCACACCTACGCACTCCCTCCCCCGTGGCCTGTGCTCTATCAAACTGACGCTTTCCCTTCCCCCGCGGCCTGCACTCTATCACACTGACGCACTCCCATCCCCCGTGGCCTGCGCTCTACCACACTGATGCACTCCCTCCGCCTGTGGCCTGCGCTCTATCACACTTACGCACTCTCTCCCCCGCGGCCTGCGCTCTATCTTACTGACACACTTCCTCACCCTGCAGCCTGCGCTCTATCACACTGACACACTTCCTCACCCTGCAGCCCGCGCTCTATCTTACTGACACTCTCCCTCACCCTGCAGCCTGTGCTCTACCTCACTGACGCTCTTCCTCACCCTGCAGCCTGCTCTCTATCACACTGACGCTCTCCCTCCCCTCTGCAGCCTGCGTTCTATCACACTGACTCATTCCCTCCCCCGGCACCCTATCACACTCACACATTCCCTCCCCCGGCACCCTATCACACTCACACATTCCCTCCCCCAGCACCGTATCACACTCACACATTCCCTCCCCCAGCACCGCATCACACTCACACATTCCCGGCACCCTATCACTCACACACATTCCCTCCCCCCACGGTCTGCTTACTATCACACTGACACACTCCTTCCCCCTGCGGCCTGCGCTCTATCACACTTACACACTCCCTCCAACATGCGGCCTGCACGCTATCACACTTACACAGTCCCTCAACATGCGGCCTGCACGCTATCACACTGATGCACTCCCTCCGCCTGTGGCCTGCGCTCTATCACACCTACGCACTCCCTCCCCCCTGCAGCCTGTGCTCTATCACACTGACGCTCTCCCTCCCCCCGCGGCCTGCACTCTATCACACTGACGCTCCCCCATCCCCCGTGGCCTGCGCTCTATCACACTGATGCACTCCCTCCGCCTGTGGCCTGTGCTCTATCACACTTACGCACTCCCTCCCCCGCGGCCTGCACTCTATCTTACTGACACACTTCCTCACCCTGCAGCCAGCGCTCTATCTTACTGACACTCTCCCTCATCCTGCAGCCTGCGCTCTATCACACTGATGCTCTCCCTCCCCCTGCAGCCTGCGCTCTATCACACTGACTCTCCCCCTCCCCCCTACAGCCTGCGCTCTATCTTACTGACACACTTCCTCACCCTGCGCTCTATCTTACTGACACTCTTCCGCAGCCTGCGCTCTACCTCACTGACGCTCTCCCTCACCCTGCAGCCTGCGCTCTATCACACTGACGCTCTTCCTCCCCCCTGCAGCCTGCGCTCTATCACACTGACTCTCTCTCCCTCCCCCCTGCAGCCTGCACTCTATCTTACTGACACACTTCCTCACCCTGCGCTCTGTCTTACTGAGGCTCTTCCGCAGCCTCCGCTCAATCTCACTGACACACTTCCTCACCCTGCAGCCTGCGTTCTATCACACTGACACTCTCCCTCCCCCTGCAGCCTGTGCTCTATCTTACTGACACACTTCCTCACCCTGCGCTCTATCTTACTGATGCTCTTCCGCAGCCTGCGCTCTATCTTACTGGCGCTCTCCCTCCCCCTGCAGCCTGCGCTCTATCACACTGATGCTCTCCCTCACCCTGCAACCTGCGCTCTATCACACGGACGCTCTCCCTCACCCTGCAGCCTGCGCTCTATCACACTGACGCTCTCCCTCACCCTGCAACCTGCGCTCTATCACACGGACACTCTCCCTCACCCTGCAGCCTGCGCTCTATCACACTGACGCTCTCCCTCACCCTGCAGCCTGCGCTCTATCACACTGACGCTCTCCCTCACCCTGCAGCCTGCGCTCTATCACACTGACGCTCTCCCTCACCCTGCAGCCTGCGCTCTATCACACTGACGCTCTCCCTCACCCTGCGCTCTATCACACTGACGCTCTCCCTCACCCTGCAGCCTGCGCTCTATCTCACTGACGCTCTCCCTCACCCTGCAGCCTGCGCTCTATCACACGGACGCTCTCCCTCACCCTGCGCTCTATCTCACTGACACACTTCCTCACCCTTGTGCTATATTTTACCCTACTCCCTGCAGAAGTTCACAATCAAGACACACACACACACACACACACACACACACACACACACACACACACACACACACACTGTGTCCTCCATTCACTCTTACCTTACACACTACAGCAGAGTGCAGTCTCACAGGCTGGGCCATCTCTGTATGATGTGCAGCAGCTTCTCCTCTCCCTTCTCACAGCATGTGAGCAGCAGCTTGCCCTGAGTCCCGTGTAGCTCCGCCCCCGAGTCCCACGTAGCTCCGCCCCCGAGTCATGTGTCCGGTTGTGACTGTTCCATCCTGACAGTTGTTTCTGTATCCCCTGCGCTGCCAGCTGCCCTGCAGCTGCCAGAGCGGCTCCTGGAAGCGTGGGTATGGCTGGCATGAAGTGGCATCTACGCTGCTGGCAGGAGGGGGCTGCTCTTGCTGTAGCAGGGAATAAAATTCCCTGGCTACAGCAGCAGCAAAGCAGATCCTGTGGGCCTATTTTGATGGGGGGCCTGGAGCTGCAGCTCCACCCGCCCCATTGTTAATCCGGCCCTGATATATATATATATATATATACACTGCTCAAAAAAATAAAGGGAACACTAAAATAACACATCCTAGATCTGAATGAATTAAATATTCTTATTAAAAACTTTGTTCTTTACATAGTTGAATGTGCTGACAACAAAATCACACAAAAATTATCAATGGAAATCAAATTTATTAACCCATGGAGGTCTGGATTTGGAGTCACCCTCAAAATTAAAGTGGAAAAACACACTACAGGCTGATCCAACTTTGATGTAATGTCCTTAAAACAAGTCAAAATAAGGCTCAGTAGTGTGTGTGGCCTCCACGTGCCTGTATGACCTCCATACAACCCACACAAGTGGCTCAGGTAGTGCAGCTCATCCAGGATGGCACATCAATGCGAGCTGTGGCAAGAAGGTTTGCTGTGTCTGTCAGCGTAGTGTCCAGAGCATGGAGGCGCTACCAGGAGACAGGCCAGTACATCAGGAGACGTGGAGGAGGCCGTAGTAGGGCAACAACCCAGCAGCAGGACCACTACCTCCGCCTTTGTGCAAGGAGGAACAGGAGGAGCACTGCCAGAGCCCTGCAAAATGGCCTCCAGCAAGCCACAAATGTGCATGTGTCTACTCAAACGATCAGAAACAGACTCCATGAGGGTGGTATGAGGGCCCGGCGCCCACAGGTGGGGGTTGTGCTTACAGCCCAACACCGTGCAGGACGTTTGGCATTTGCCAGAGAACACAAAGATTGGCAAATTCGCAACTGGCGCCCTGTGCTCTTCACAGATGAAAGCAGGTTCTCACTGAGCACATGTGACAGATGTGACAGAGTCTGGAGACGCCAAGGAGAACGTTCTGCTGCCTGCAACATCCTCCAGCATGACCGGTTTGGCAGTGGGTCAGTAATGGTGTGGGGTGGCATTTCTTTGGGGGGCCGCACAGCCCTCCATGTGCTCGCCAGAGGTAGCCTGACTGCCATTAGGTACCGAGATGAGATCCTCAGACCCCTTGTGAGACCATATGCTGGTTCGGTTGGCCATGGGTTCCTCCTAATGCAAGACAATGCTAGACCTCATGTGGCTGGAATGTGTCAGCAGTTCCTGCAAGACGAAGGCATTGATGCTATGGACTTGCCCGCCCGTTCCCCAGAACTGAATCCAATTGAGCACATCCGGGATATCATGTCTCGCTCCATCCACCAATGCCACGTTCCACCACAGACTGTTGTTAGGGTCTCCTGCCCTGTGCTACCACGTCGTCATGGCAACCGGGAGACAAGTGCTAGTGGAGTAACATATTCAGCAGCCTAATACTCCTGTTGAAATTTTGTGGGAATATGGAGCATACCCCTCAAAATACGTTGCAACAGGTGGTCGATCAGGTGCAGGTCCTGACTCGGCAATTTAATGATTTGTCCATTAAAATGCACACCTCCCAGGCTGCTGGCGGAGCTCCCGCAGCAGCAGCACCTGCAGGGGTTAAGGAGCCGAAAGTAAATCTCCCGGATCGTTTTTCTGGAGATCGCTCGCAGTTCTTTTGTTTCAAGGAGAGCTGCAAGCTATACTTCCGGCTTAGGCCTCAGTCTTCTGGGTCGGAGATTCAGCGGGTGGGCATAGTGATTTCCTTGCTACAAGGAGACCCACAGGTCTGGGCATATGGGTTGCAGCCTGACTGTCCGTCGCTTAAAAGTGTTGATGCTTTTTTTACGGCACTGGGCATGTTGTATGATGACCCTGACAAGACGGCCTCAGCCGAGGCTCAGATTTCGATCCTTAAGCAAGGGCGAAGGCCAGTTGAGGTTTACTGTACGGAGTTTCGGAGGTTGGCCCATGATACCCAGTGGAATGACCCAGCCCTGAGACACCAGTACCGAAGAGGTCTTTCTAACCAGATAAAGGACCAACTGGTACAATATCCCTTGCCTGATAGCTTGGATCAGCTCATGCAGTTATCCATCCGGGTGGATAGACGGCTGAGAGAGCGTAGGCTTGAAAGGGAGACTGAGATTTCCTTCCTTCCCAAGGGAACCTCAGACTCTGAGGAATTTTCTGAGGAGCCTATGCAGATTGGGGCTACCCGCCTCTCCTCGCGTGAGAAGACGCGGAGGAGACAGCAGGGGTTGTGTTTGTACTGTGGGAATAAAGGTCATGTGGTAGTATCATGCCCAGAAAAGCCGGAAAACTTCAGGGCCTGAGGGTGATGGGAAATATCCTGTCAGGCCAGAAGTCAGAATTTCCCAAGAAGACTTTTATCATTCCGGTGACCTTGAAGATCCTCGGTCAAACTGTCAAGACTGAGGCCTTTGTGGACAGTGGGGCCGACGGGGTTTTTATGGACCGCCAATTCGCCCTAAAACACTCTGTTCCCTTAGTACCCTTGGCATCGGAAATTGAGATTTGTGGGTTAAACGGGGAACCATTATCCCAAGGTAAAATTACCTCTTGCACTAGCCAGATTTCTTTGTTTATTGGAGCCACACACTCTGAAAAATTGTCCTTTTATGTGACTGTCTGTACTTTTGCCCCATTGGTGTTGGGGTTACCCTGGTTAAGGGCCCACAATCCTCAATTTGACTGGGTCTCTGGGGAGATTCTTAGTTGGGGTACTGATTGTTTCAGGAGTTGCTTGAGCCTTCCAGTCAGGCTCTCGCAGCTAAGTTTGCCAGGATTGCCAGGGTGTTATGCAGATTTTGCGGACGTGTTCTCCAAAAAAGTTGCAGAGGTACTACCTCCCCATCGCCCCTATGACTGTGCCATTGATTTGTTGCCAAATGCTAAGCTTCCCAAGAGCAGGTTGTACTCCCTGTCACGTCCTGAGACTCAGGCTATGGCAGAGTACATTCAGGAGAACTTGGCTAAGGGATTTATCAGACCTTCACAGTCTCCAGTTGGGTCGGGGTTCTTCTTCGTGGGTAAAAAGGACGGTTCGTTGCGACCCTGCATCGACTTCAGGGAATTGAACCGTATCACGATTAAAAACTCATACCCACTGCCTCTCATTTCGGTCTTGTTTGACCAGCTTCGTACTGCCACCATTTTTTCTAAGATTGACCTACGCGGTGCGTACAATCTAATCCGAATAAGAGAGGGGGATGAATGGAAGACTGCCTTTAATACCCACTCAGGGCATTATGAATATTTGGTGATGCCTTTTGGGCTCTGTAATGCCCCGGCAGTCTTCCAGGATTTCATGAATGATGTGCTCAGGGAATATTTGGATAGATTCTTAGTTGTATACTTAGATGACATCCTAATCTTCTCCCATTCCCTGGAGGAACATCGGAAGCATGTACGCTTAGTCCTCCAGAAACTCAGAGACCACCGGCTTGGGGCGAAGCTGGAGAAGTGCGAATTTGAAGTTCAGCAAATCGCATTTCTAGGATATATTATCTCCCCAGAAGGTTTCCAAATGGAGGGTTCCAAGGTACAGGCAGTCCTGGATTGGGTGCAGCCCACTAGTTTGAAGGCGCTTCAGCGTTTCCTGGGCTTTGCGAATTTTTATAGACGATTTATCGCTGGATTTTCGTCTATAGTGGCGCCCTTGGTGGCACTCACTAAGAAAGGGGCGGATGTTGCTCACTGGTCTTGTGAGGCTAAAGCGGCTTTTGCCCGTCTCAAAAGGGCATTTGTTTCGGCCAAGGTGCTGCGACACCCAGATCCAGAGCGTCCTTTTGTGGTGGAGGTGGATGCCTCTGAGATGGGTATTGGGGCAGTGCTTTCTCAGATGGGAGTGTCTGATAATCGCCTTCATCCCTGTGCTTACTTTTCCCGTAAATTTTCGCCTGCCGAGATGAATTATGACGTGGGTAACCGGGAATTGTTGGCTATTAAGGATGCACTCGAGGAGTGGAGACACTGGCTTGAGGGGGCTAAGTTTGTGGTCTCAATTCTCACTGACCATAAGAATCTGGCATATTTAGAGTCAGCGAAGCGTCTCAATGCCAGGCAGGCACGATGGGCTTTGTTTTTTGCTCGCTTTAATTTTTTGATAACATATCGCCCTGGGTCAAAAAACATCAAGGCTGATGCGCTCTCGCGGAGTTTTGCTCCAATCCAGGAGACCACCGAGGAGCCGTTGCCCATTGTTTCCCCATCATGTATTAAAGTGGGCATTACCCAGGACCTCTTATCATTAGTCCTTAGAGCACAGGAGCAGGCTCCTCCAGACCTTCCGGTAGGTCTTTTGTTTGTGCCTCCTAGGTTAAGACAGCGAGTGTTCCTGGAATTCCATGCCAAGAAGTCGGCAGGTCACCCGGGTATTGCCAGAACTCGGGAGTTGCTATCTAGGGCGGTGTGGTGGCCCTCGGTGGCTAAGGATGTGGATCAGTGGGTTCGGGCATGTGACATCTGTGCCCGAAATAAGACTCCTAGAGGGGTTCCTGTTGGCCCATTACATCCACTCTCTATCCCATCTAAGCCATGGACCCACATTTCAATGGATTTTGTGGTGGACTTGCCCAAATCCTCGGGGATGACAGCCATCTGGGTTGTCGTTGACAGGTTTTCGAAGATGGCGCACTTCGTTCCACTGGTTGGGCTGCCATCAGCCAGACGCCTGTCTGAATTATTTATGCTGCATGTTGTGCGTCTCCACGGGTTGCCACTTGATGTGGTCTCTGACCGCGGATCCCAGTTTGTGGCCAAATTCTGGAGGGCATTTTGTTCCGATCTCCAGATTTCTGTCAGCTTGTCGTCAGGCTACCATCCGCAGTCTAATGGGCAGACTGAAAGGGTGAACCAGTCCTTGGAGCAGTTCCTCAGGTGTTATGTCTCCAAGTGTCAGACTGACTGGGTTGCTCATCTGTCCATGGCGGAGTTTGCCTATAACAACGCGGCTCACTCTGCTACAGGGATCTCTCCCTTCCTTTGTGTGTATGGGCATCATCCTAAGGCCAATTCTTTTGACCCCCTGGACTCCACGCCTGGTGGTTCCTCTGTGGTTTCGGTCCTTAGAGGTATTTGGCGGAAAGTGAAGAAAGCCCTTGTGTCTGTGTCATTAGTGACCAAAAGGGTTTTTGATAAGCGGAAAAGACCCTGCAGCTTCAAATTAGGAGACTTCGTCTGGTTGTCTACCAAGAATTTGAAGTTGAGACAGCCATCTCATAAGTTAGGGCCCCGGTTCATCGGCCCTTATAAGATCACCAGGGTTATCAATCCGGTGGCATTTCAGTTAGATCTGCCCCGTTCTTTGGGTATCAATAAAACATTTCATTGTTCCCTTTTAAAACGGGCGATTAGTAATCCTTCTTCCAGTGGAAGACCTTCCCCTCTTCTGATACGTGGCCAGAGGGAGTTTGTTGTTGAAAGGATTCTTGACTCCAAGGTGGTTCGGGGTCGGCTGTCATTTTTGGTGCACTGGAAGGGGTATGGCCCGGAGGAGCGGTCGTGGGTGCGCAGTTGTGATCTTCATGCCCCCAGACTGATACGCTCTTTCTTCTCGCAGTTCCCCGATAAACCCGGTGGTAGGGGTTCTTTGACCCCTCGTCAGAGGGGGGGTACTGTTAGGGTCTCCTGCCCTGTGCTACCACGTCATCATGGCAACCGGGAGACAAGTGCTAGTGGAGTAACCTGAGCGCAGCTGATACTCCGGTTCGGGTCTTTTGCTGTGCAGTGGTTATAGGCTCTGTGCACGGCAGGGGATCCGGTGCTGGTTTTTGTGCTCACAGTCTGTGAGGTCTGAGTGGGGCGTGGACAGCACCTGCTTTATAAGGCCTCTTTTCAGGGTAAGCAGATGCTGCTGAATCTCTGTTGGTTAGTCAGTTCATGAAAGTTAGCCAGTACTGTGTAGCTTTGTATTTGTTTGTTGCTTACTGCAAATAGGCCTGGGGATTTGGTATTACACTCTGCCAATCCAGACCTAGCAGTAAGACTGGAGTCAGTCGTTTAGCTTGCTGGGGTTCTGTTATTACTCTGTGAACTTAGCAAGTTTGCGGCTGTATTCTAACACTTGCCTGTCTAATCCTGTCTCACTGTGCTAGGTGTCAGGGGTCAGTTTAGTGGCAGTAAGCTTAAACCTGTGCACTGCAAGTGAGAATCAGGATTGTGGAGGCTCTCCTTGTGTCTATCATTCCATCTCTGACCAAGGAGTTTACTGCCACACCCGTTGGTAACCCTTTAGGGTTTTGCTGTTGCCCTTAGCAACAGCATTTCAGGTTCTCTACGTATTAAATCACAACATCTTGCTTTTTACATCTGAGCAGTTCTAATACAAGGGAGATACCCAGTTCCTTAGCCTCTGGGCTTCTCTGTTCACTGTGTGTGTATTTTGTTACCCTATCACCTTCTGTGTACGTTATGTCATATTCCCCAGTTTGTCTGTGAGTCCATTTGTTTTGCATAACAGTTCAAACGCCAGTACATTCCTGCAGACACTGGAGTGCATAACAGTTCTGACACTAGTACTTTCCTGCAGGCACTGGTGTGCATAACAACTGTCCAGGAGTTGGCGGATGCTTTAGTCCAGGTCTGGGAGGAGATCCCTCAGGAGACCATCCGCCACCTCATCAGGAGCATACCCAGGCGTTGTAGGGAGGTCATACAGGCACGAGGAGGCCACAGATACTACTGAGCCTCATTTTGACTTGTTTTAAGGACATTACATCAAAGTTGGATCAGCCTGTAGTGTGTTTTTCCACTTTAATTTTGAGGGTGACTCCAAATCCAGACCTCCATGGGTTAATAAATTTGATTTCCATTGATAATTTTTGTGTGATTTTGTTGTCAGCACATTCAACTATGTATTTAATAAGAATATTTCATTCATTCAGATCTAGGATGTGTTATTTTAGTGTTCCCTTTATTTTTTGAGCAGTGTATATACTTGACAAAGTCTGTCATGTGTCTGCAGATGCTCAACCCCCTCCAACTGCTGCCACTGCTGGTGAGACATGACGGACAAAAAGGGTAAGTATAATGGAAATGGAGGAGGGGGCTGAGGCAGATTTGTGATGTAGGATAGAAGGCGAGGACAGAGGATGGAGATGAGGAAAACGGCGGAGAGGGGATGAATCCATTGGCAGGCCGTACATACTGACCGCGCACTATATCGTTAAGGGAAGCACACATCAGCCTGCTGTTGGCTGCTGGGTCGTCCCATCTCATGTGGTGAACATCAGATGGGACGACCTTGATGTCGGCGGGTATGAGCTAGTGGGTACACATTAGACAATGCACACGATATGCCGGTCCGATCCATGGGATCGTACAACATATCGTTTTATGTGTAATCAGTGCTTATGTGGAAAAAAAACAAGACAAGCTGTCTGAGCAAATACCAGAAATGAAATAATTTTACAAGGGAATTGATGTATTTCAATTACAAGAAACACCAGCAAGCTAACATAGCAAAGCCATACATTAAATGGTTTGAGAAAGTTAATTAGTGTTTTTCACTTACAATAAATTATGTATCAACATGTATGACTTGCAGACTGGTTTCAGCATCGGTTTCAGTTTCATTGATCATTTGAAAAAAGAAGAGAGGCCAAAAAGCTTATCCGGCATACCCCAGAATTAAAATGGTTTGAGAAAGCCAATTGGTGACTTTGATTTAGACTGTTGATTAGGTACTGGTTTGATTAAATACTTTATAAAGTAGCATGTTGTTCAGTTGTGTACCCAGCCCCACATGTAGCACATATGGACTTCCTTATGCTGGGTACACACTGATAGATATATCTGCAGATCAATGAATCTGTAGATATAGCTATAGGTGGATTGGGCAGTGTGTTGTGCATACACACTTCCCGATCCATCGTGACTGACGTCACAAATTTGGCGTGCATTTACATGCACCTGCCCAATTGAGCCGTCAATCATCGGTGGCCTCTGCAGCATGTGTACAGGCGGTCAGCTGACTGCCCATACACACACACAACGATGCGCCAATATATCTGTAGGTACTGTATATTGGCCATCATGTGTGCAGCAGGGCCAATGTGATATTTCTGTGAACGACGGCGGTCACAGACATATCACTGGTACACACTGGCCGACGGGCCAGCGATATATCAGTCGTTCAGTAGAACGGACGAGCTGAGGCTTAAGCAACTATTAATACATGTGCAAACCACAGGGGTATAGAGGAGGATGCTTTGGATCTCTCTTAAGGGAATGCTACAGTAAGAAGCTTCTGTAGACAATGTCATGTATAGATGGCATTGCCTATCTGGCACAAGCTCCAGAAAGTTTTGCTTTCCTAAGCTTGGTGCATAACGGAACATCTTATCTCTATAGCATTCTTTGGGGACTGCAGTGCCGGTGGAACACTTCAATGTATACAGGGATTGCAGCAAAACTCTGAAAACGTCACTCTTTAGAGTTTGACCAAATTTTTAAGATTAGTACATCCTGCCTTAAAGCTGTTAACCCAACCACTAATTTTCATCCAAGTTAAATTTCCACCTAGCTGTGTTGAGTATGTATATTCTCCCCTGCTTGAATAGTTTTCCTCCGATTACTCCTATTTCCTCACACAATCCAAAAATATACTGGTAGATTAATTGGCTCGTGACAAAAAGTTAACCCAAGTGTGTGCATATAAATGTGTATAAACGATCATGTTCCGTCCTTCATTTGAATACTACAAAACACTAGCGATATCGCTTGGTTTGATGTGCAACACAAGTATCAGTCGCTAGCGACCGTAGGAGAGCGCAATCGCCCCGTATACACTGAACGATGTAGGCATTATGTCATTAAAACGACATACAGTATTGTGTCAACATTGCTCCAGTGTGTACCCAGCTTAAGTTAATACATTACCTTTCCTTCTTTTTTGGCTATGACTATGGGGGTCATTCCGAGTTGTTCGCTCGCTAGCAGTTTTTTGCAGCCATGCAAACGCTATGCCGCCTCCCGCTGGGAGTGTATTTTAGCTTAGCAGAAGTGCGAACGAAAGGATCGCAGAGCGGCGGCAACATTTTTTTGTGCAGTTTTAGAGTAGCTCAATACCTACTCAGCGCTTGCGATCACTTCAGACTGTTCAGTTCCTGTTTTGACGTCACGAACACGCCCTGCGTTCGCCCAACCACGCCTGCGTTTTTATCTGGCACGCCTGCGTTTTTCCACACACTCCCTGAAAACGGTCAGTTGACACCCAGAAACGCCCTCTTCCTGTCAATCACTCTGTGGCCAGCAGTGCGACTGAAAAGCTTCGCTAGACCTTGTGTGAAACAGCATCGTTCGTTGCAATAGTACGACGCGCGTGCGCATTGCGCCGCATACGCATGCACAGAAGTGCCGCTTTTTTGCCTCATTGCTGCAGAGCGAACGAATGCAGCTAGCGATCAACTCGGAATGACCCCCTATATCAGCAGCTACAGTTGTTAGTAAGTTTTTTTGGGATCAAGAAAAAACACAACGCTGTACTATAAATACAATTATATACAAAAGAGCATAGCAGAGGTTTCCGGGGTCCCATGGTTATGGAGATAAAGTTGCATGGATCACATTGGGCTAAATATTCCATGAATATACTCCAGCAAAATGATTCTAATCAATATAACAGAACAGCTACTTGATGTTCCCTAATATAATTAAAAGTAATAATGTCTGCAACTAAGCCCAGAATTGCTTTGGCCTGATGTTATGCAGCCTCTCTTACTAGCTACTTCCCTATGTGCCAGTTTGTATTTGTGTTCAGTTTATAACTGTCTTATGACTGTAATGTTCTTTGCTATAATTGTACTTTATTACAAATTATACAAGGCTAATGAATGTTTGGCACACATAAAATAACATTCAGGTAACAAAGAGCAGAAAACAAAATGCAGTTACACTTCTAGTAGCCGATATTGTGGTGCGCATCCCCAAAATATGGAAATAGCCTCTTGCAGACTCATGAAAAGATGTGACCTCGAACATTAAGCTGTAATTTTAGATAAAGAACTTTAAGCCTTAGGTTATACAAACACAGCCCCTGCTATCGCTATCGGTGAAGTTGCAGAAAGCTGAGCTACACTGACCTTGTCTGTCTGGAATGTCCTTACTGAGAAATACTAGTTGACTTATAACAGATATTCATGCTATGTTTGCTAAGACACTTTATATAAGCATCACAAATCTTATCAACTTCAGGACCAAGCATGGATAATTCAATAAATCAAGACTAGAATTCCTCGTCATAACTTTTAGATCATGTGACACATTACATTACACACATCAAATCAGTTTGATGGGCTGATTTGCATTATGCAGAGCATCTAAGGCAAAGTTAAAACCACTGCACCCTGAGCCAAACACAAGCAGTCAGGGTGAGTCTTTGCAATTGCTAATACTGGGACAGATGTATTAAGGGGGTAATTCAGAGTTCATCGCAGCAGCAAATTTGTTAGCAGTTGAGCAAAACCATGTGCACTGCAGGTGGGGGCAGATATAACATGTGCAGAGAGAGTTAGATTTGGGTGGGGGGTGTTCAAACTGAAATCTAAATTGAAGTGTAAAAATAAAGCAGACAGTATTTACCCTGCACAGAAACAAAATGACCCACCCAAATCTAACTCTCTCTGCACATGTTATATCTGCCCCCCCACCCTGCAGTGCACGTGGTTTTGCCCAACTGCTAACAAATTTGCTATATATTTATGTATACGCACATACAATTAAAGGGACAGCCGGCATATAACATGTGCAGAGATAGTTAGATTTGGGTGGAGTGTGTTCAAACTAAAATCCAAATTGCAGTATAAGAATTAAGCAGCCAGTATTTACCATACATAGAAACAATATAAACCACCCAAATCTAACTCTCTGCACATGTTACATCTGCCCCACCTGCAGTGCAACATGGTTTTGCCCAGTTGCTTGCTTTTGGGGTTTGCTAACAAACCTGAATAACCTCCACTATTCTTATTTTAAAAGTATGTGAAAAATATATATAAAGCAACAAATGGGACATTCATAGACTGTTGCATTGTGCACTTCTGATGGGTGTGGTTCAAAAGGCCAATGCCAAGAGGTTGACACGTGAACAATGTTGACACGGAAATGGTCAACACATGAAAAGGTTGACATGAGTATGTCATTATTTTTTTGGGGTGACAATTTTACATAGTACAGTACATAGAACCACAATTACTGTATCACTTCACTCGCCATGCTTTGGGTAAGGTTACCATTCAAAATTGTAGTCCATGTGGATGATAACATTTGATAAATAAATTATTTATTTAGTAACAGTTTCTTATATAGCGCAGCATATTCCATTGCACTTTACAATTAGAACAACAGTAATAGAACAAAACTGGGTAAAAACAAACAGATATAGAGGTAGGAAGGCCCTGCTTGCAAGCTTACAATCTATAGAATAAATCAAAATGAAACAAAATTTAAAAACTCATGTTGACCATATACTGTGTTGACCATTGTCATGTCGATCAAATACATGTCAACCTATTGAGTGTCAAACATTTTTACTGTTGACCTAAAGACCGGATATTAGAGATGTGCACTTGAAATTTTTCGGGTTTTGTGTTTTGGTTTTGGGTTCGGTTCCGCGGCCGTGTTTTGGGTTCGACCGCGTTTTGGCAAAACCTCACCGAATTTTTTTTGTCGGATTCGGGTGTGTTTTGGATTCGGGTGTTTTTTTCAAAAAACCCTAAAAAACAGCTTAAATCATAGCATATGACGCAAAGAAAAAAAGAGGCGCAATGAGGTAGCTGTGTGAGTAAGATAAGCGACCCTAGTGGCCGACACAAACACCGGGCCCATCTAGGAGTGGCACTGCAGTGTCACGCAGGATGGCCCTTCCAAAAAACACTCCCCAAACAGCACATGACGCAAAGAAAAAAAGAGGCGCAATGAGGTAGCTGTGTGAGTAAGATAAGCGACCCTAGTGGCCGACACAAACACCGGGCCCATCTAGGAGTGGCACTGCAGTGTCACGCAGGATGGCCCTTCCAAAAAACACTCCCCAAACAGCACATGACGCAAAGAAAAAAAGAGGCGCAATGAGGTAGCTGTGTGAGTAAGATAAGCGACCCTAGTGGCCGACACAAACACCGGGCCCATTTAGGAGTGGCACTGCAGTGTCACGCAGGATGGCCCTTCCAAAAAACACTCCCCAAACAGCACATGACGCAAAGAAAAAAAGAGGCGCAATGAGGTAGCTGTGTGAGTAAGATAAGCGACCCTAGTGGCCGACACAAACACCGGGCCCATCTAGGAGTGGCACTGCAGTGTCACGCAGGATGGCCCTTCCAAAAAACACTCCCCAAACAGCACATGACGCAAAGAAAAAAAGAGGCGCAATGAGGTAGCTGTGTGAGTAAGATAAGCGACCCTAGTGGCCGACACAAACACCGGGCCCATCTAGGAGTGGCACTGCAGTGTCACGCAGGATGGTCCTTCCAAAAAACACTCCCCAAACAGCACATGACGCAAAGAAAAAAAGAGGCGCAATGAGGTAGCTGTGTGAGTAAGATAAGCGACCCTAGTGGCCGACACAAACACCGGGCCCATCTAGGAGTGGCACTGCAGTGTCACGCAGGATGGCCCTTCCAAAAAACACTCCCCAAACAGCACATGACGCAAAGAAAAATTAAAGAAAAAAGAGGTGCAAGATGGAATTGTCCTTGGGCCCTCCCACCCACCCTTATGTTGTATAAACAGGACATGCACACTTTAACCAACCCATCATTTCAGTGACAGGGTCTGCCACACGACTGTGACTGAAATGACGGGTTGGTTTGGACCCCCACCAAAAAAGAAGCAATTAATCTCTCCTTGCACAAACTGGCTCTACAGAGGCAAGATGTCCACCTCATCATCATCCTCCGATATATCACCGTGTACATCCCCCTCCTCACAGATTATCAATTCGTCCCCACTGGAATCCACCATCTCAGCTCCCTGTGTACTTTGTGGAGGCAATTGCTGCTGGTCAATGTCTCCACGGAGGAATTGATTATAATTCATTTTAATGAACATCATCTTCTCCACATTTTCTGGAAGTAACCTCGTACGCCGATTGCTGACAAGGTGAGCGGCGGCACTAAACACTCTTTTCGGAGTACACACTTGTGGGAGGGCAACTTAGGTAGAATAAAGCCAGTTTGTGCAAGGGCCTCCAAATTGCCTCTTTTTCCTGCCAGTATAAGTACGGACTGTGTGACGTGCCTACTTGGATGCGGTCACTCATATAATCCTCCACCATTCTTTCAATGGGGAGAGAATCATATGCAGTGACAGTAGACGACATGTCCGTAATCGTTGACAGGTCCTTCAGTCCGGACCAGATGTCAGCATCAGCAGTCGCTCCAGACTGCCCTGCATCACCGCCAGCGGGTGGGCTCGGAATTCTGAGCCTTTTCCTCGCACCCCCAGTTGCGGGAGAATGTGAAGGAGGAGATGTTGACAGGTCGCGTTCCGCTTGACTTGACAATTTTCTCACCAGCAGGTCTTTGAACCCCAGCAGACTTGTGTCTGCCGGAAAGAGAGATCCAAGGTAGGTTTTAAATCTAGGATCGAGCACGGTGGCCAAAATGTAGTGCTCTGATTTCAACAGATTGACCACCCGTGAATCCTTGTTAAGCGAATTAAGGGCTCCATCCACAAGTCCCACATGCCTAGCGGAATCGCTCCGTGTTAGCTCCTCCTTCAATGTCTCCAGCTTCTTCTGCAAAAGCCTGATGAGGGGAATGACCTGACTCAGGCTGGCAGTGTCTGAACTGACTTCATGTGTGGCAAGTTCAAAGGGCAGCAGAACCTTGCACAACGTTGAAATCATTCTCCACTGCGCTTGAGACAGGTGCATTCCACCTCCTATATCGTGCTGAATTGTATAGGCTTGAATGGCCTTTTGCTGCTCCTCCAACCTCTGAAGCATATATAGGGTTGAATTCCACCTCGTTACCACTTCTTGCTTCAGATGATGGCAGGGCAGGTTCAGGCGTTTTTGGTGTTGCTCCAGTCTTCTGTACGTGGTGCCTGTACGCCGAAAGTGTCCCGCAATTCTTCTGGCCACCGACAGCATCTCTTGCACGCCCCTGTCGTTTTTAAAAAAATTCTGCACCACCAAATTCAAGGTATGTGCAAAACATGGGACGTGCTGGAATTTGCCCAGATTTAATGCGCACACAATATTGCTGGCGTTGTCCGATGCCACAAATCCACAGGAGAGTCCAATTGGGGTAAGCCATTCCGCGATGATCTTCCTCAGTTGCCGTAAGAGGTTTTCAGCTGTGTGCGTATTCTGGAAACCGGTGATACAAAGCGTAGCCTGCCTAGGAAAGAGTTGGCGTTTGCGAGATGCTGCTACTGGTGCCGCCGCTGCTGTTCTTGCGGCGGGAGTCCATACATCTACCCAGTGGGCTGTCACAGTCATATAGTCCTGACCCTGCCCTGCTCCACTTGTCCACATGTCCGTGGTTAAGTGGACATTGGGTACAGCTGCATTTTTTAGTACACTGGTGACTCTTTTTCTGAGGTCTGTGTACATTTTTGGTATCGCCTGCCTAGAGAAATGGAACCTAGATGGTATTTGGTACCGGGGACACAGTACCTCCAACAAGTCTCTAGTTGGCTCTGCAGTAATGATGGATACCGGAACCACGTTTCTCACCACCCAGGATGCCAAGGCCTCAGTTATCCGCTTTGCAGCAGGATGACTGCTGTGACATTTCATCTTCCTCGCAAAGGACTGTTGGACAGTCAATTGCTTGGTGGAAGTAGTAAAAGTGGGCTTACGAGTACGACTTCCCCTCTGGGATGACCATCGACTCCCAGCAGCAACAACAGCAGCGCCAGCAGTAGTAGGCGTTACACGCAAGGATGCATCGGAGGAATCCCAGGCAGGAGAGGACTCGTCAGAATTGCCAGTGACATGGCCTGCAGGACTATTGGCATTCCTGGGGAAGGAGGAAATTGACACTGAGGGAGTTGGTGGGGTGGTTTGCGTGAGCTTGGTTACAAGAGGAAGGGATTTACTGGTCAGTGGACTGCTTCCGCTGTCGCCCAAAGTTTTTGAACTTGTCACTGACTTATTATGAATGCGCTGCAGGTGACGTATAAGGGAGGATGTTCCGAGGTGGTTAACGTCCTTACCCCTACTTATTACAGCTTGACAAAGGCAACACACGGCTTGACAAATGTTGTCCGCATTTCTGTTGAAATACTTCCACACCGAAGAGCTGATTTTTTTGGTATTTTCACCAGGCATGTCAACGGCCATATTCCTCCCACGGACAACAGGTGTCTCCCCGGGTGCCTGACTTAAACAAACCACCTCACCATCAGAATCCTCCTTGTCAATTTCCTCCCCAGTGCCAGCAACACCCATATCCTCCTCATCCTGGTGTACTTCAACACTGACATCTTCAATCTGACTATCAGGAACTGGACTGCGGGTGCTCCTTCCAGCACTTGCAGGGGGCGTGCAAATGGTGGAAGGCGCATGCTCTTCACGTCCAGTGTTGGGAAGGTCAGGCATCGCAACCGACACAATTGGACTCTCCTTGTGGATTTGGGATTTCGAAGAACGCACAGTTCTTTGCAGTGCTTTTGCCAGCTTGAGTCTTTTCATTTTTCTAGCAAGAGGCTGAGTGCTTCCATCCTCATGTGAAGCTGAACCACTAGCCATGAACATAGGCCAGGGCCTCAGCCGTTCCTTGCCACTCCGTGTGGTAAATGGCATATTGGCAAGTTTACGCTTCTCCTCCGACAATTTTATTTTAGGTTTTGGAGTCCTTTTTTTACTGATATTTGGTGTTTTGGATTTTACATGCTCTGTACTATGACATTGGGCATCGGCCTTGGCAGACGACGTTGCTGGCATTTCATCGTCTCGGCCATGACTAGTGGCAGCAGCTTCAGCACGAGGTGGAAGTGGATCTTGATCTTTCCCTAATTTTGGAACCTCAACATTTTTGTTCTCCATATTTTAATAGGCACAACTAAAAGGCACCTCAGGTAAACAATGGAGATGGATGGATACTAGTATACTTATGGATGGACGAGCGACTGCCGACACAGAGGTAGCTACAGCCGTGGACTACCGTACTGTGTCTGCTGCTAATATAGACTGGATGATAATGAGATGAAATCAATATATATATAATATCACTAGTACTACAGCCGGACAGGTATATAATATATATTTATTATGTAATGACTGATGACGGACCTGCTGGACACTGTCAGCTCAGCAGCACCGCAGACTGCTACAGTAAGCTACTATAGTAGTATGTATAAAGAAGAAAGAAAAAAAAAAACCACGGGTAGGTGGTATACAATTATGGATGGACCAGCGACTGCCGACACAGAGGTAGCTACAGCCGTGGACTACCGTACTGTGTCTGCTGCTAATATAGACTGGATGATAATGAGATGAAATCAATATATATATATATATAATATCACACTAGTACTGCAGCCGGACAGGTAGATATATTTATTATGTAATGACTGATGACGGACCTGCTGGACACTGTCAGCTCAGCAGCACCGCAGACTGCTACAGTAAGCTACTATAGTAGTATGTATAAAGAAGAAAGAAAAAAAAAAAACCACGTGTAGGTGGTATACAATTATGGATGGACCAGCGACTGCCGACACAGAGGTAGCTACAGCCGTGGACTACCGTACTGTGTCTGCTGCTAATATAGACTGGATGATAATGAGATGAAATCAATATATATATATATATATAATATCACTAGTACTGCAGCCGGACAGGTATATAATATATATTTATTATGTAATGACTGATGACGGACCTGCTGGACACTGTCAGCTCAGCAGCACCGCAGACTGCTACAGTAAGCTACTATAGTAGTATGTATAAAGAAGAAAGAAAAAGAAAAAAACCACGGGTAGGTGGTATACAATTATGGATGGACCAGCGACTGCCGACACAGAGGTAGCTACAGCCGTGGACTACCGTACTGTGTCTGCTGCTAATATAGACTGGATGATAATGAGATGAAATCAATATATATATATAATATCACTAGTACTGCAGCCGGACAGGTATATAATATATATTTATTATGTAATGACTGATGACGGACCTGCTGGACACTGTCAGCTCAGCAGCACCGCAGACTGCTACAGTAAGCTACTATAGTAGTATGTATAAAGAAGAAAGAAAAAAAAAACCACGGGTAGGTGGTATACAATTATGGATGGACCAGCGACTGCCGACACAGAGGTAGCTACAGCCGTGGACTACCGTACCGTGTCTGCTGCTAATATAGACTGGATGATAATGAGATGAAATCAATATATATATATATAATATCACACTAGTACTGCAGCCGGACAGGTAGATATATTTATTATGTAATGACTGATGACGGACCTGCTGGACACTGTCAGCTCAGCAGCACCGCAGACTGCTACAGTAAGCTACTATAGTAGTATGTATAAAGAAGAAAAAAAAAAAAAAAAACACGGGTAGGTGGTTTACAATTATGGATGGACCAGCGACTGCCGACACAGAGGTAGCTACAGCCGTGGACTACCGTACTGTGTCTGCTGCTAATATAGACTGGATGATAATGAGATGAAATCAATATATATATATATATAATATCACACTAGTACTGCAGCCGGACAGGTAGATATATTTATTATGTAATGACTGATGACGGACCTGCTGGACACTGTCAGCTCAGCAGCACCGCAGACTGCTACAGTAAGCTATTATAGTAGTATGTATAAAGAAGAAAGAAAAAAAAAAAAACCACGGGTAGGTGGTATACAATTATGGATGGACCAGCGACTGCCGACACAGAGGTAGCTACAGCCGTGGACTACCGTACTGTGTCTGCTGCTAATATAGACTGGATGATAATGAGATGAAATCAATATATATATATATATATATATATATATATAATATCACTAGTACTGCAGCCGGACAGGTATATAATATATATTTATTATGTAATGACTGATGACGGACCTGCTGGACACTGTCAGCTCAGCAGCACCGCAGACTGCTACAGTAAGCTACTATAGTAGTATGTATAAAGAAGAAGAAAGAAAAAAAAAAAACGGGTAGGTGGTATACAATATTATATATATATTATATACAATTATATATATATATATTATATATATTAAACTGGTGGTGATTATTAAACTGGTGGTCAGGTCACTGGTCACACTATCAGCAACTTGCAAGTAGTACTCCTAAGCAGACAATCACAATATATATTATACTGGTGGTCAGTGTGGTCACAATGGCAGTGTGGCACTCTGGCAGCAAGTCCTGCTCTCAGACTCTAACTGCTCCCCACTGTCAGTGTCTCCCCCACAAGTCAGATATACATTATACAGTCACACTATCTATCTATCACTTCAGCAAGTAGTAGTACTCCTCCTAAAGTACTCCTCCTAATGCTCCCCAAAATTACTACTGTGTCTCTCTCTACTCTAGTCTCACTCTCTTCTCTATAAACGGAGAGGACGCCAGCCACGTCCTCTCCCTATGAATCTCAATGCACGTGTGAAAATGGCGGCGATGCGCGGCTCCTTATATAGAATCCGAGTCTCGCGATAGAATCCGAGCCTCGCGAGAATCCGACAGCGGGATGATGACGTTCGGGCGCGCTCGGGTTAACATAGCAAGGCGGGAAGATCCGAGTCGCTCGGCCCCGTGTAAAAAAAACTGAAGTTCTGGCGGGTTCGGATTCCGAGGAACCGAACCCGCTCATCTCTACCGGATATCCTTCTGACAACCAAGTCTGTTTTCAGCTATGCATAATTTCTGTGACAACCCACTGGCTTGTTAGCCATACCAGTAAGCACTTACTGTAAATCTAGAGTTGGCCGCAAGATTAGTGTCAAACCACAGAACACAACTCACCTGCATTTTAAGGGGATCCAGTTAATTTGCCGGGTGTCGGGATCCCGGCGGTCAGGATACCGACGCCAGAATCCTGACTGCTGACAATACTGACAGCCGGAATCCCGGCTCAAAGGAGCTATTCCCACTCGTGGGTGTCCACGACACCCATAGAGTGGGAATAGAACCTGTGGCAAGTGCAGCGAGCCATTAAGGGTACTCTTTGTGCTCGCCCAGCTGTGGGCATACTGTCAAAGTCAGAAAAATATCACTATGCACACTGCCAAATTTGCACCTCATGCGAGCTCCCGCTGCGCGTGCAAGAGCTCTCCCGTGCGTGCGCATACTCGCAGTCGCGTGCACCCGCAGGCGCACGATATGCGGATTTACGGTAGAGTTTGTATGCGTCTAGCGGGCGACTCAATCGTTACATATTTTAACTATATAATGTATTTTATAGATCATGGTCCCCTTGATAGATTCTGAAAGTTTAGTTAATATAGCATGTTCATGGACAAAGAGATCCCTCTTTGTTTGATACGAAGGGTCAGACATGGGTCATACAGTGGTGTTTAGTATCCATCGGAAGAGTATTTAATTAGCAATATTCCGGTGTTGGTTTGAAACGGATTAATCTCTCGTGCGAATAGTTATGGACATAAGAAGTTTATGTCCATTTACTATTATTTGCACTTACTTATCCATGCGGCGGGAAACCTAGTTTCCCATCCACCTGAGCAGTTGGAAATGGTCTCAGCCCACCTGTATGAATCAACCTATGACCTTTTGTTATAATGCGAAGACGAATTCCTGTGTCCAATGAACAATGAGATTGTAGGGACCATTGAATTGTATTGTGTGTGGGGCATAAATAGACAAGCCGACCTGATCCAGCTCACTCTCTTCAACGGTTCTCATCACTGATAATCGGGAGCTGGATATTCAGAAAGGCGCATGCGATCGTTCCCTTTGTGCGTAAGTTTTCTCCGCAATCATATTGTCTTTATTGTTATTGTGAGCCATATCTCTCTCTCTCTCTTCCTCTTTCTCTCTCATTTTCCCTTAAACGTAATTGTATTGTATTGTATTTCCTGTGTAGTTATCTGGTTAGTTAGTCTATGTTATATTGTAGTGTATGACTTGTATTGTATTATTCTTTTTCAAGTATAACATTCATATAAGGCGTTAGACCCTAAGCCCAGTATTTGTGTATTTCTTATAGTGTTAAGTATTCTCAGAGCGTCGGAGACGCTCGAACAACTTTTAAGTTAATAAGGTTACACTGTGTTGCATCTACACTCTATCACTACACTAAGGTTTTCCTGTATAATACATTGTTCATGGTTTACACATAAAGGTTTAACATTGTGAGCGTCAGCGCCGCTGGTGATCTCGTGGTCCCGAGCGTCCGCTACGCTATAGCGAACCATTACGTTAGTCGGCAGCCAATAGAGTGCCTGCCTGTGATCTCTTGGCCGTGAGCGAACGTGACGCTTGAGCGTTTCGACTACGGCTAAGCGATTGCTACGCAACGTGCGTACCCTTACGGTACTCCATACGTAAATAGCGTACAGTGTTCTTAGACCTCTTAAAGGGTTTTAAATAAGATAAATATTTAGCTATATCAATTGGCGGCTCGTCCGTCCTTCACATATCTCTGCTAGGTAATTTCAGCAGACATTATCCATCAGCAAAGGGCGGGAGATCATATTCCTCGTAGTGCTGTCTGGATAAGCGTCTGCTTCGCTTAGTAAAGGGTGCTGAAGGAATCCGGAACCGGAGGTAAGAACAACACGCTAGTGTCTTTTAAAACTGTTTATTTCTGTCTTGCGTACGCACACACGCATATCTGCATTTCTTTTTCATTCGTGTATTTTTATACATCACTCTCCTGTTTGCCATTTTATAATTGATAAACGTGCTAAGAGAGATTTGTCGCTATTTCATAGTTAAAGTGTAAAAGTAATACATTAAGGGATAAATTGCAAAGCACGCACGCAGCTCTACCTAAAGATACAAGGAGAGATTGGTGTGGTGTTCGGTAGATGATCGAGGATCATCTACATTGATAAACGTGTGAATTGTGTTACGGTGGATATTTGCTTTGTGTACACGTGTCTCTAACAAAGGGCTGAGACTCGCGTACGCAACTCAAAGGCCGACGCACGCAGCGTATATTACGCAACGGAGCGTCCGGGTACGCCCACGTAACTCAAATCACACGCTAGTGTTATTTTAACAGGCGAAAAGGTGGCAACGCGATAAATAGCGCAAATCGATTTTAGTGTCCGAAATTTAGACTAACAGATCCTTCTCCAAATTTACAACACATCTGGTCTAAAGGAAAGAAAATTTCTGCGCAGAAATAGAAATAGAAACAAAAGTGTACATGTGGTGAGTGAGTGTTTGCAATTATATAAGTTCTACAATTTTTGAGGTTGAACCACAAGAAGTCGAGTTCTCGTGAGGTACATGCATGTAAGTGACGTACATGGTGGCTAGGGAGGCATCCCTTGTTAAACATAAAATTTGAGCATTAGAGTGTAGCAGACCAGGAGGTCACACTGTAGCAGCAGACCAGGAGGTCTTATAACAAGACCAGGAGGTCCAGTTACAGCAGACTAAGAAGTCCGCTATAGAGACAAGTAGCACAACACCAGGAAGGGTTGGTGCGGAACCCATACAGGCCATAAAGCTCTGGCTGAAGGAATTCGCAGCCGTAATCTTCGATTCCACTGGTCGCTCCGCACATAAGATTAGTTGCTTATGTGCAGAACGATTGTACCGCACGTAATTGTGTGCATTAGTTAGTAATCTGACCCAGTGCCATTTGTGTACGAAAGGGGTCATAAACGCTATTTGTACATTCTAACGTGATTTGTGTAATTTTTTTTATTTTAAGGGAGGTTCGCCAGTCACTTGGGAACTATCCAGCAACCAATAGTTACTGGAAAGAGTAAGTGCTCTGCGGATCACCCTCACATGTTCCAGTAAATAGCGGTTCAGGTTGCAGGGGCCCTGGGTCGAGTACGCCAGCACTAGGACAGTGTGTAGGTCGTATTTGTCGGCGTGGGCGAGTGAGTGGGGTACTCGGTAAACCGCCACCGTCAGCCTATCTTGAACATTTTGGTTTTGTAAGGGTTCGCTGAAGAAAGCAACACCTACAGGTATGGGGGCCAATTGTTCAGGTAGGGGGCGATCAACCTCGGTTCGGGTTGATTCAGTGAACCGACCAATCGGGTCGGCAAGGTACGTAATGTGTGAAAAATACGGTTCACACACAGAAGTTTTATGTGATGAATGGGAGAGAATGACGGTACATGACGGGGAGAAGTTCCCAAGAGTAGGCAGCTTTAGCCCAGAAGTGTTACAAAATCTAAGGAGGAGGCTATGTCTCATTAAATCAACAAAGAGACGGATCAAACATTATGATTATTTGCAGTTATGGCAACAGGAGGGTGAAATACAGAGAGGATTGGCTCAGGCGGCGGGATCTAACCCTATCAAGAAACTGATAGCCACGGCCCCGCCGCCACCATACATATCAGGAGAGAAATTGGTTGCGGAGAATGACGCACTAGGGTGTAACAAACAAACACTTAGCAACTGTGTAAATGTTAATAAGTTAACCAATGCAAGTATTAACCCGTGCAAGTTGTACCCTGTTTTGAACTTTCCCCAGGAGTGTGATCAAGAGGATGAATCGGCAACAATATCGGCGCTCTCTCTAGCAGCCACCATATCAGAAACTACAGTAGGCACGGCCCAACCCTTAAGATTAGTAACAAAGGCCCCTAGCGGAGGGACAGGTGAGGTCGTATCTACGGGTAAGTACGGCACCATACACTATGCTGAAACCATTTCACCACAGGCTGCAGAATCTACACAGAATGATGTTGCTAGACTAAATCCTGTTAGGGTAATAGCAGTGCCAAATGAAAAAACTGACACCACAGGAGTCACTCCTATCAGAAACATTGCCATGTACAGCCCATTTTCCCGAATGGAATTAAGAACCATAGTGTCTGAATTCCCTGACCCTAGGAAAGACTTAGTTGCTAGCCAGAAATACATCAGAGACCTAGGGAACACTTTAGAGCCCAATAACAAAGACTGGCAGGTATTGCTGAGGGCTTGTTTACCCTCCAATGTCGACTCAGCTCAATTTTTAGCTGACTGTGGATTGGATCAGGATGTACCTCTTACAGATGTGTACAACAAAGACAACGTAAAAAGAATAAATTTACAGTTAAAGGAGTATTTTCCAGCTGTAGTTAAATGGAACAAGATTTTCTCCATTAAACAAAAGGAGTCAGAAACAGCTGCAGAGTATTTTCACAGGGCATTATTAGAGATGGCAAAATACACAGGCATAGAGGACATTAAAACCAACATAAACCATAGAGAAGTAGCAGTATCTGTGTTAATGGATGGTTTGAAAGAAGCATTAAAAACAAGGGTACAGACCACGCAACCATGTTGGCGAGGTCTGTCGGTGGCTACTTTGAGAGAGGCAGCTATTGATCACGATCGGAATATCACCAGACACAGGGAATCACAAGGTGATAAATTAATGGCTGTAAGTATACAGGCCCTGACCACAAGGCAGCCTTTGTATAAATCACCAAACCCTGTGGGTAAGTCAAATGTGGTAACTTGTTATTCTTGTCATAGACAGGGACACATGGCACGAGACTGTAGAGTGAAGAATTCACAAAAATCATACCAACCCCCTAGACCACGACATGACACACGAAATTGGGATCAGGGTCCACAAAGACGGAGTTATGAGCCACATGCAGGGGAAACAAAAAGATACCCCCCGAACAGAGACTGGCAAGCCTCTGCTAGTTCCCAGTTAACTCCTTCACAAGTAGTTGCTGCCAGCGGGATTCAGGGAGGTCACCATACCCAATAGGGGTGTGGCCATACCTGTAATCTGCAGCCAGTAAAATTGATTGCAAGTCTTGGAAGTGAACCCGAAATTGCAATTAATGTAGCTGGTAAATCATTAAACTTTCTTGTAGATACGGGGGCGGCCAAATCAGTGATAAATTCGACAGTGGGCATGAGAACCACTGGTAAGACAATTCCAGCCATGGGAGTAACTGGAGTAGTCCAGCATTACCCTGTTAGCAAACCAGCCGAGATTACAATAGGGCCTTTACATACCAAGCATTCCTTTTTGCTGGCTGCATCGGCACCGACTAATCTCCTGGGAAGAGATTTATTGTGTAAAATGGGGTGCATCATTTATTGTACTCCTGAAGGTGTATTCTTGGACATACCTGAGAATCACGCTCAGGAAGTGCGAGACATGTTAGACTCCCCATCAAAATTAATGTCACATACCATTATGACAAATAGGACTCCCTCCCAAGTAGAAGAAATGACATCCCAGATACCAGAGTCACTTTGGACTAAAGATGGACAAGACACTGGATTAATGGCAAACGTAGCTCCAGTAGTTGTGCAAGTAAAAGATGGTAGGATAGCTCCAAAAATCCCACAATACCCTCTGAAGCCAGAGGTGGAGTTAGGAGTGTACCCAGTAATAGAGCGCTTGCTACAACAGGGCATTCTGGTAAGAACATCCAGCACAGCCAATAGTCCCATCTTCCCTGTGAAAAAGAGTGGGGGGAGGGGTTACCGGCTAGTGCAGGATCTAAGAGGGATTAACAAAATAGTTGAGAGTCAGTTCCCCGTAGTGCCAAATCCAGCTGTCATCCTTATGCAAATCCCTCCCACTGCGAAATTTTTCACTGTTATTGACCTCTGCTCCGCTTTCTTTTCGGTACCTCTGCACCCTGACAGCCAATATTTGTTTGCATTTACATACAGAGGAGTCCAATACACCTGGACTCGATTACCACAAGGTTTCATAGACAGTCCAAGTATATTTTCCCAGGCTTTGCATGATTGTTTACAGTCTTTCCAACCAGAGAGTGGATCAATATTGATACAGTACGTGGATGATTTACTACTGTGTTCAGATTCATTGGAAGCGTCCCTGAAGGATACGAAACAGCTCCTGTTTCATCTTTCAGACACAGGACACAAGGTTTCCAAAGACAAGTTGCAATTATGCCAAACTAAAGTAAAATACTTTGGACACTGTCTAACACAAGGACTGAGACACCTGACCGCTGATAGAATTCAAGCAATTAGAGACATGACTCTGCCTCAAACCCAGCAACAGATCAGAACGTTTTTAGGAATGTGTGGGTATTGCCGTAACTGGATCCCAGGATTTTCCATTCTGGCATTACCTTTGCAGGAGATGGTCTCCTCAAACAAACCTGATCGGATTTCGCATACAGACGAGTCCGAAATGGCATTTGAGAGACTTAAACAGTGCCTAACGCAGGCGCCAGCATTAGGTATGCCAGACTATGGGAAACCCTTTGAGCTGTACGGAACAGAAAGTGCTGGTTGCGCGGCAGGCGTCCTAACCCAAAAGCATGGTGATGCCAGCAGGCCGGTAGCATACTACAGCGCTCAGCTAGATACGGTAGCGCGATCCCTCCCCACATGCTTGCGAAGCGTTGCTGCGATAGCATTGCTAGTAACAAAAAGTGAAGATGTAGTGCTAGGTCACAACCTCACAATTCATACACCACATGCAGTGTCAGCCTTGCTAAATTCTGCCCAAACCAGGCACGTCTCATCAGCGCGGTTTACAAGATGGGAATTGGCACTAATGGCCCCCGTAAACATCACCATAAGGAGATGCAGTGCATTAAATCCTGCAACATATCTCCCAGGTGTGCCTGGACAGGCACAAAGGGTGGAGGATGAGAGTGGTGAGGAAGGAGGATTTAATACAAAGGAGGACACACATGATTGTATGGAATATTTGACCCAAAATTTTACCGCAAGGCCTGACATCAGTGACAACCCACTGGAAGATGTAGATCTTACCTTCTACACGGATGGTAGTTGTCACAGACAGTCAGACTCGGGAGACTTGTGTACTGGATACACAGTCGTAGACGACCAAGGCACCATAGAAGCTGAACCGCTAGGCCCACCTCACTCAGCCCAGGTTGCTGAACTGGTCGCCCTAACCAGAGCATGTGAATTGGCTAAGGGCAAGTCAGCCAATATCTACACCGACTCTAGATACGCATTCGGGGTAGTCCATGATTTCGGAGCCCTATGGCGCCTCAGAAATTTCATGACGGCAGCTGGTACACCGGTAGCGCATGCAGCTCACATCAAAAGGCTTCTAACAGCGATACAGGAACCCGACAGAGTGGCTGTTATCAAGTGTAAAGCACACACATATAGCCAGGACCCAGTATCACTTGGTAACAGCCGAGCAGACGAAGCTGCTAAGTTAGCAGCTGGTACACCCAGACAGACAGACACCGCACAATTGATGGTATTTAATACCATCAACACACAGAAGTTGTGTGAAATGCAAAATTTGTGTTCCACACAGGAAAAGGCAGTCTGGAAGGCAAAGGGATATGGCCAGGAGTCCTCAGGACTCTGGACGGATGGACAAGGTAAACCAGTGGCCCCCAGAGCATATCTTCCATGTTTAGCTGAGGCAGCACACGGGCTGACTCATCTGGGCAAGGAGGGAATGTGCAAGTTGGTAAGAGCATATTGGTGCGCCCCAGGATTTTCATCTCATGCGAGTAAGAGAGCAATGTCATGCCTTACTGTACCTGCTTGAGAAAGAATATCGGAAAGGCAATACCAACAGAACCATCTCATATCCCACCTACAGGCGGCCCTTTTCAGGTAATACAGATTGACTTTATTCAATTACCCCCTTGTCGAAATTTGAAATATGTACTTGTTTGTATAGATGTATTCTCAAATTGGGTCGAAGCATTTCCTGCGGCCACAAACACCGCTATGTTTACTGCTAAGAAAATTGTGCAGGAATTTGTATGTAGATATGGTATCCCTAGAATAATTGAAAGTGATAGGGGTACCCATTTTACAGGTGATGTCTTTCAAGGAATGTGTAAGTTGATGGGAATTGATAGCAAGCTGCACACTCCATACCGTCCCCAGGCGAGTGCGAAGGTGGAAAGAGTGAACAGCACTATTAAAAATAAACTGAGCAAAGTTATGGCAGAGACAGGATTGACATGGCCAGAAGCTTTACCCATTGTACTATACAGCATCAGAACCACTCCCAGGTCCCCTCTTAATCTGTCTCCCTTTGAAATCTTGTTTGGTCGACAACCGCATGTTATGATTAACCCTCAGGATGATTTGAAGTGTAACAATGAAGTGACTGTAAAGTACCTGGTTAACATGAGTAAACAGTTAAGGAAGCAAAATGATAATTTGAAGTTAATGATTCCTGAGTTACCAGATAGTAATTGTCATGACATTGAACCTGGGGATTATGTAATGATACGGAATTTTCTACGCTCAGGTTGCCTTATTGACAGATGGGAAGGACCATACCAAGTCTTATTGACTAGCACTACAGCATTGAAGGTTGCAGAGAGAGAGACTTGGGTCCATTCGTCCCACTGTAAGAAGGTTGCTGATCCAGAGAGGTCCCGTGATAAGGAACAGACGGTAGAGGAAGTTGTATCTCTGGAGTGTCTGTTCCAGGAGGACTGAGGCGGCACCTGAGCATTGAAAATCATAAGATCGGAAGCAGTTGTCGATTCCCTGTTCCCTTTTATTGTTTTTCTCCAAACTTCCCACCCTATCTCCCTCAAACTATTTCTTTCCCCCTTCTCATTCTACTCCGTTTCCTCCTATAAGATGGACTTGCCCCAAGAGACTGTGATCCGGATTTTCCTGTTGACCATGATGTTGACCAGAGCAGTCTGTTCCGGCGAGAGTACCATGGAGGTCGAGAGAGGTTCTGGAATGGGTTCTGATGACAAAGATGGAGGCGTAGTTTTCCAAGAACAACTTAACCAACAAGTAAAGGCGAGTATCAGAAAACGATCCGATAGCATTGACAATAGAAGGAATTGTGAAGGATTGTTAGCTGAAGAAAACTGTATCTGTAGGCTCTGTGACAATGTAGTTGAGGATGGGTGCATCAAGAAATGCCAATCCAGTTTTAATATCCACATGGACCGGCATCCATTGAGTGACTATCACTCCTTAGTGGGTAGTGTGTTAAATAAAACAGATTGTTGGGTATGCTCTCAAGTACCTCAAGGTCATAGCAAATCAGGACTAGTACCATTCCCTTTAACGGTAGGAGAGGTACTTGAGCTAAAGGGTGGGAGACCGGTGGACAGGAGGTTTAATATCTCCAGTCCTCCTAGTTTGAAGCTCCACCAATATCATGTGGATAGATCCCTAATATGTTTTAACATTACCAATCCCCGAAAGCCGGGAAATTGGGAAGTGCCATGGAGTAACCAAACCATGACCTTTTCATATAGAGCAGATAGAATGCCTACAGATACAGAGCTTATACGCCACATAGCCAGTAGAGAAAAATCTTTCCGATATAGGTATACCCTAGGAAGTAGGATTACGAGAGTTGGAGAGGTATCACCAGGATACTGTGCACATATCGTACAAACGGATACGTGTACTAGACAGATGGGAGAATTAGGGGTAGGAGATTTCACATGGAGGATGTGTAATATGGTTATGTCCTACTCCGTCCCATATGTTCTCCCCGATGATGCATATTTCATATGCGGGAGGAAGGCGTATAAGTGGCTTGCCCCAAACTCTGAAGGATTGTGTTATATTGGAAAAGTATTGCCTGAAGTAATGACTGTATCGCATACCAAAATGAAAGATATACACCGTGGTGCCCAAGCTCCTTATACTCACACCCATTACGAGCACGTAGTTAAAAGGCAACTGACAGAAAGGACAGAGCATTCGGCCTCTGACATGATCCATGAATCCACCGGGATTCAGGTCCTACTTGCGTTAGATTTCACTCGCACCGCTAGAGGAGTGCTGAACTATAGATACATATCTGCGCTTGCAAATTTATTAGACAATATCACAGAAATGTATGATGACACTTTTAGGTATACTGGAAGAGAGCTTCAAGCTTATAAAACAGAACTGGTTCAGCATAGAATGGTTCTTAATTATCTCACAGCAGTGACAGGTGGATATTGTGTCACACTGGCAACGCAGTACGGCGTGAAATGCTGCACATATATTACGAATAGTACAGAGGATCCGGTCGAGGTCATAGACCAAAAGATGGACGACATTCTCCAATTAAAGTGGGAATTTCGCAGGAGACACAATCTCACCCTTGCTGCTGTGGGTAATGAGCTGACTGGTTGGGTGTCATGGTTGAACCCGCGAAATTGGTTCTCTGGTTTAGGAGAATGGGCTCAAGGAGTCATAATGGATGTATGGAAGTTTCTCCTATGTATCTTAGGTGTTGTCATATCGATTGGCTTGATATTTAGATGCGGTCAGGCTTTAATGAAGTGCAAACGTAGTACCAGGGTAATGAGTCTAAGGAGTGAGGAAATTGTAATTCCAATGGATGTGATTTATGACCCAACGGTAGAGACAATGATGTGATGAAAATGCGATTATACGGTCCGTTTCTTTCACCTGTTTTTCCGTTTTCTCCAAGGTAAAAAGACCCACTTGGACAAGGAATTTGATGATCCTGTATACAGACAACTGATGGATTAAAGAAGAAGTTTTGACAACCTTATACACAGATATTTGATGAACTATGCCATAGACCCCCAGTTTCCCTAGAAATTTTAAAATTACGCTAGCCCAACACCTTTGTAAGTCTATGGACATTGACAAAGCTTTTGCCCACACCTTTTTGGCAAAAGCCCAAAGAAGACTGCATTCAACAGACACCGAACAAGACTTCAACCGACAAATGTTCATTAACCTGACATAGAATACCACTGCATTTACCATAATTGTTCTTTATCTTCATCTCTACAACCTTCAGGTAATGACACACATAGTCGATAGGGAATACAGGTACAGATATCAGCAATCACATATCCCCCCCATTCATGTATCATCAACTAAAATGTGCTCCCCCATTTTGTTGCAACCAAAATCCGAAAAGAGCTCGGTAAAGTTTGACAGCCCATCCACAGACCCGTACCGCGGGATAAGAAGGAATTTAAATGTATACTTCGCAATACCTCGAAGCTTGATCTAAAACACGTACGGCACGATGATACATGACCCCCAAAAACATGGATTCACACACACATGCTACTGTTATCTCACTAGGTCATACCCTTTTCACACCTTCTTCTCTCCTCCCTTACCCAATCATGGAAATGTATTTACACCTGACATATATTTTTCTCGTTTTGAAATGTTTTAGGAAGTGGCAGTTATTGTTGACTGCCAAAGGGTGGACTGTCAAAGTCAGAAAAATATCACTATGCACACTGCCATATTTGCACCTCGTGCGAGCTCCCGCTGCGCGTGCAAGAGCTCTCCCGTGCGTGCGCATACTCGCAGTCGCGTGCACCCGCAGGCGCACGATATGCGGATTTACGGTAGAGTTTGTATGCGTCTAGCGGGCGACTCAATCGTTACATATTTTAACTATATAATGTATTTTGTAGATCATGGTCCCCTTGATAGATTCTGAAAGTTTAGTTAATATAGCATGTTCATGGACAAAGAGATCCCTCTTTGTTTGATACGAAGGGTCAGACATGGGTCATACAGTGGTGTTTAGTATCCATCGGAAGAGTATTTAATTAGCAATATTCCGGTGTTGGTTTGAAGCGGATTAATCGCTCGTGCGAATAGTTATGGACATAAGAAGTTTATGTCCATTTACTATTATTTGCACTTACTTATCCATGCGGCGGGAAACCTAGTTTCCCACCCACCTGAGCAGTTGGAAATGGTCTCAGCCCACCTGTATGAATCAACCTATGACCTTTTGTTATAATGCGAAGACGAATTCCTGTGTCCAATGAACAATGAGATTGTAGGGACCATTGAATTGTATTGTGTGTGGGGCATAAATAGACAAGCCGACCTGATCCAGCTCACTCTCTTCAACGGTTCTCATCACTGATAATCGGGAGCTGGATATTCAGAAAGGCGCATGCGATCGTTCCCTTTGTGCGTAAGTTTTCTCCGCAATCATATTGTCTTTATTGTTATTGTGAGCCATATCTCTCTCTCTCTCTCTCTTCCTCTTTCTCTCTCATTTTCCCTTAAACGTAATTGTATTGTATTGTATTTCCTGTGTAGTTATCTGGTTAGTTAGTCTATGTTATATTGTAGTGTATGACTTGTATTGTATTATTCTTTTTCAAGTATAACATTCATATAAGGCGTTAGACCCTAAGCCCAGTATTTGTGTATTTCTTATAGTGTTAAGTATTCTCAGAGCGTCGGAGACGCTCGAACAGCTTTTAAGTTAATAAGGTTACACTGTGTTGCATCTACACTCTATCACTACACTAAGGTTTTCCTGTATAATACATTGTTCATGGTTTACACATAAAGGTTTAACATTGTGAGCGTCAGCGCCGCTGGTGATCTCGTGGTCCCGAGCGTCCGCTACGCTATAGCGAACCATTACGTTAGTCGGCAGCCAATAGAGTGCCTGCCTGTGATCTCTTGGCCGTGAGCGAACGTGACGCTTGAGCGTCTCGACTACGGCTAAGCGATTGCTACGCAACGTGCGTACCCTTACGGTACTCCATACGTTAATAGCGTACAGTGTTCTTAGACCTCTTAAAGGGTTTTAAATAAGATAAATATTTAGCTATATCAATACTGACGACCGGGATGCCGTTGTCGGTCTACTGACAACCGGCATCCCCACCGTCGGTAAATCATACTGGATCCATTTTAAAATCCCCAGAACAAGCAAAAATATACCGTACTAACCTTTTCTAAATCTATTAGTGGAAATAAATATTCTTCTTGTGTGTTCTTTGTATATTGTCACATATATTTTTCATATGCCAGTTATCCTTGTGTTTGAAAATGTTACATCAAAAATTACAGCACTCTAATAATGGAGGAATAAACTGGAGGACTTACGGCATCGTGCATAGGACCAGATTCAGACCTGATTGCTGTTGTGCAAAATCGCACAGCGGACAATTATCGAATGACTAGGCATGTACAGCAATGCGCATGGGTGTCACCAAACAGCGACACGATGGTGCAAAAATTTTGATCGCATGGGCATATGCAAGGTGATTGGCAGGAAGCGGACGTTTGTGGGTGGTAACTGACCATTTTCTGGGAGTGTCAGGAAAAACGCAGTGTTTTTAGAGTAGGTGTGTGATGTCAGCTCCGGACCCGAACAGTCTGTTTGTATTGCACTATAGGAGTAAGTCTTGGGCTACGCACAGACTGGAAAAATCATTAGATGGTGAGTGAGTAGCGAACGGATTTGCAGCTGTCCGCTGTCTGGTGGAATTTTCGCATGGCGTACACATGCATTCGCACACCTGCACAGGCGGGTTTTCACTGTCCCTGGGCGATGACTAGCTGATCGCAGACCTCTGCAAATCTGCAGCCCAGCAATCAGGTCTGAATTAGGCCCATAGTAAGTGGAATGCATTTTAAAATGATTTGGTTTTCCTAATAGGGCAAACCACATGCATTGTAGTAATCAAATGCTCCTGTACTGTTGCACTAAAGAAAGTGGATTCCCTCATCCAGGAACATAGCAAGAACTGTGTGGGTCCCATTGCAACTTTCAAGGGACCACTGCACAAATGCTTCTAAAGAGACACTGGTTGCTTATTTTATGTCCCATCGCAGTGGCCTACTCAACAAAACCTGTAACTAAGGAGAAGCCTAGTCTCTGACAGGGCAGGTGTCAATGTTTACGCTCAGTTGTGCCTATAAGGGTGAAATAGGAGAACGAGATATGGATCATACAGGTGTGGAACTTAACTGTGAGGTATAGACAGTTACCACCACCGATATGAGTGCTGGTGAGTCCCCCTTTCCAGGCCAGGCATTGGGATAGACCTATTTACTAAGCAGGCAACTTTAGGAACTTGGTAGACAACTATATGGCCTGGATCCGGGGTCCCCTGAGCCTCTGAGCCCTATAGTAAATACACACCCTGTCTCTTAGGTGTTTTAAGAAAGGAGAGGGACGACGAGCAGGCTCCATGCAGGTCCCATTCTCCCTGGTAGCACAGCAGTCTCTGGCTTTTTGTAGGTCTCCAGGAACATGGCATCAGTGCTACATTCCCAGAGTGTTCTCTATTGCACAAAAAAATCACCATTAAAATGGCTGCCGTGCAATTTTTCCACTTAGTTATTTCTGCTGTTCTAAAGTGCCGGCAGACGCAGTACTCCGGAGATGTTAGTATAATTATGGGTGCAGAGTGTGCAGTGTGGGCACCCTGTACCCAGGGGGCCGTGTGCCCTGCATACCCTGCACCACAGATAGCTGCGCCCATGCCCTCATCACACCACAGAGAACCAATGGATAAAAGTGGTTGAGATGCAACAGAGGAACAGTAGCCCTTTCCTTTCATTCTGGAGCACTTTAGTTTCCTGAATAATAATAATAATAATAATAATAATAATAATAATAATTATTATTATTATTATTATTATTAAAATAAAACATGCTGTAACATTGCCCTGGAGGTGTACTGTTAATCTAAACATACAGTTAGCAGTATTCGAGACCTAATTCTAACAGACAAAGGGGTCTATTTACTAAGCCTTGGATGGAGATAAAGTGGACGGAGATAAAGTACCAGCCAATCAGCTCCTAGTTTCCATTTTTCAAACCCAGCCTGTGACATGGTATTTAGGAGCTGATTGGCTGGTCGTTTACCTCCGTCCACTTTATCTCCATCCAAGGCTTAGTAAATAGACCCCAAAGAAACTAAAGACCATAATGGTAACACAATAAAAGTAAAAACACTCCGAACAAGTCCTTTTGCACTATTTAGGACAATAACATAATGGGTGCATCAAACCTATTGTACTGTAGATTTTACTGTTCTGTATCTCTAAGCAGCAAAAGATTAACACAGTTTTCCCCTTTAACATGTGTCCAAGAATGCTGCTGGGACTGCTTCCATAGGAGACATAATGCTGTGAGTACCCATGACAAGGATAAAATCCAGATGTGTCCCATGCTCCTCCGCCCCTTCACAAATCCTTTTTTCATTTCCTTTTTTGGCTAAAATCACAGAGCTCCCAATCCATTTCAGGAGCACCCTGCAGTCTGTCAGTACTAAGTCCTGCACAGTTACCAACATTTGTTTAACCCATTCCTAGCAGCTATATAAATATCAGGATAGGAAAACAGCATTTGTCTTTTTTTTGTTTTGTTTTAGCTAAAGATCAGTTATATAAACACAGTCCTTTCTACTTTATATACATTGGGGCTGTACGCAAAGTTGAAAGCAAGTTAGCCGTATTTGCTCCTGCACAGAAATAAATTCACGTGTATCTAAGCAGCTAGCTTGCCCCATCCATAAGTTTACTTTCATAAGTTATCAGTATGTGTGCGCAGTGCGCACTTGCATTTGTTGTAGTCCTTGTGCCAGATTTGTCTAAAAGTATAATTATATGCACACACAACCCAGCAATTCCACTGACACAAATTCTCGGAACACAGCCTACGTGTGAAGATCACGTTCCTAGCCACTTACACTTACTCAGCTACTAATAAAGATGCAACAGCATTGCATCACCTGGAGTTGTGTAGTGAGAAAACATGCACTCGGCTCTGTAGTGTATGCAGTGAGAAACACGCACTCGGCTCTGGAGTGTACACAGTGAGGAAACACACACTTGGCTCTGGAGTGTACGCAGTGAGGAAACACACACTCGGCTATGGAGTTTACACAGTGAGAAACACACACTTGGCTCTGGAGTGTACACAGTGAGGAAACACACACTTGGCTCTGGAGTGTACACAGTGAGGAAACACGCACTCGACTATGGAGTTTACACAGTGAGGAAACACGCACTCGACTTTGACGTCTACGCAGTGAGAAACACGCACTCAGCTCTGGAGTGTATGCAGTGAGGAAACACGCACTCGGCTGTGGAGTGTACGCAGTGAGAAACACGCACTTGGCTCTAGAGTGTACACAGTGAGGAAACACGCACACGGCTCTGGAGTGTACGCAGTGAGAAACACACACTTGGCTCTTGAGTGTACGCAGTGAGGAAACACGAACGGCTCTGTAATGTATGCAGTGAGGAAATATGCACTCGGCTCTGGAGTGTACGCAGTGAGAAACACGCACTCGGCTCTGGAGTGTATGTAGTGAAGAAACACTCACTCAGCTCTGGAGTGTACGCAGTGAGAAACACGCACTTGGCTCTCGAGTGTGCGTAGTGAGAAAACACGCAATCGGCTCTGGAGTATATGCAGTGAGAAAACATGAAAGATATGGCGCAAAACTGATTTGTTCTCAACCTCTGCATAACTGTCTTCATTTAGGGTTAGGAGTAAATCCAGAAAGAAGGCGACATTTTGCATTGGCAAAGCAATGTCACACTGTATGGGGTGCAATTTAAAATAAACAGACTTTTTGTTGCTAGATAGCTTTATTTTCAAGTGAGTTAGAATTAAGAGAGAGAACATTCTAGCACTATATGCCACATGCAAATGTATGCAGCACAAAACAATGGATCTGCACCCCTTGTCTTGCAATACAATTTACTTTTAGTCCTACTGTAACTCTAAATAAAGCATAAGGCAGGTGTATTAAGCCTCGAGAATTGATAAAGCAGTGATAAGTGGAAGGTGATAATGCATACCTCCCAACTTTCTAAATATTGAAAGAGGGACGCACGCGCGGCTTTGCCGCGCGCCCCCGAAAAGGGGTGTGGCTTATTGAAAAGGGGACGTGGATTCGCGGGAGGACCCGCAATCGCAAGCCATGCCCCCGTTTTGGTCACTGAGGGTGCATGCCCAGCGCTCCGTGAGCTGCTGGCATGCCCCCTCTCCTCCTGTCTCAAGTGAATAGACCATACTTGCCGACACTCCCGCATTCCACGGGAGTCTCCCGTTGTGCCGAACATTCTCCCGCTGCCCCGCAAAGATCTCCCAATCCCCCGGAAACTTAAAGCCCCATCAGAAATCCGGACTGCGCATGCGCAAGTCCGTCCGCAAGAGGAGGCAGAGCTTGGAGTGGGAATGCAAAATAGATCAGGAAAGCACCGCGGGCCCAAGAGCAGCATCGGACTCCCAGCGCTGTAGAGACTGCTTAGTGTCCCTCTCCAGTGGCTGTGGCGGACGCAGCGGCTGATCCCTCCCCCCTCGCATGCAGACCAGCGGGCATGAGACACCTAGGAAGGTGAGTACCACTGGCCTCCAACTGCAGCTTGGCAGGGCTCCCGCTGGGTTTGTACTGCACCTGGCACTGCTGTACATAAAGATCCTGTTGGGGGCCTCTTGGTTTGTTAGTCACCCGCCCACGCTACTGTGCATCCGGATCCCTCTGGTGACCTTGCCTGTACCGTACCGCGGCGGCGCACTCGCTGCTGCATAGAATACAGTGATCCGTGTAAGCTACCTGAACCCCACCTCCACCTCAGGACAGTTGTCTTCTGTGCAGGGAGATTAAACAGCCCCCCACGGATGACCTTTTCTTCTGATCCCGTCGCTGCTGCTGTTAAGTCTGCTGAGTTCCGGTGAGACTGTGTAACCCCGCATCCCCTGCTAGTTGTAACACAGAGGTTTAGGAACCTAGCAAGCCCACGTAGCTTGGCTCTTCCCCACCTTCCTATTCTTACCCTTGTGTGTTCTATCCCCCTCAGTTAAAGTTTGGGATTAGGGTTTTTACTTCATCCAAGGACTGGCACTATACAATTCCTTTTTGACATTACAAACACAGTATCCACCAGAAAACAATAGGATTTTTAATTATTACTGGTTAGTAAATGCACTGAGCTGACTGGTACATACAGTGTTTAACCTGGCAATTAGCAGATTCCCGTACTGCCAATCACAGCCTCTATTTACTAACGCTGCAAAATATGTTATATGCTATTTACGTACTTTATACTGCCATACAGATGAATAATTGTACACTCTACTTACCCTGTACCAGTGGTGTATCCTTAATGGATAGAGTGTGTGCGGTGCACACGGACCCCTGGGTCCAGACAGGGCCCACACCGCACACACTGCACCCATTTCTTCTATAGTTACCTTTCTGCAGAGGCGTAACTAGCATGGGGCGAGCAGGGCACGTGCCCTGGGCGCCGTGGCAGCCCCAGCAGAGGCTCCACACATGGCAGATAGGCGGTTAAGGTAAGCTGGCTCTTGTTATATGGAGCACCCCTTCACGAGCACCTCTCTCCTCCCCTCCAAGCCGCGATAGCACCCAGTATTTCCCGCTCCATGCCACAACGGGCATACTCATATATGCAGCTTCCCCCCCTCCGCATTTACATCCCGCATGCATAGTCTTACTCTCCCCACTACCCTTCATCATAACCGCCCCCCTCCCCATCCCCAGCTGAGCAAAGTGACCAGCTGTCAACTGTCTTAACTGGACAGTTAAGCTGCATTCAGCCTCCCAGCCCCCCGCGATTCTTCTCCCCCCCACCCCCCGACTGCATCCCACATATTCTCTCCCCCTACCCTGTCACCACTGCCCGAACCGAACCACCCTGAGCTGAGCAAACTGACCAGCTGTCAGTCAAGTTAAACTGTGTGCAGCCAGTAGGCTGCAGGGAAGAAGGAGGCAGGATTCCTGTGTTCGCTCAGAGAGACTGTGAAGCATAAGGAAGACAGGCTGTATTCACTCTTATTTTATTTTGTTACTAACTAAATTTTAGTTTTAGGCTCTGAGTTTTCTATCTATCTATCTATCTATCTATCTATCTATCTATCTATCTATCTATCTATCTATCTATCTATCATCTACTCCTGCAGTGGTGTCCAGTGCCATAACTGCGTGTGGGCCAACGGTGCGTTGCCCACAGCGCATCTGCGCTGTAGGCGCATCCGCTGACCCACACACGTCGCACAGGGCTGCGCCACACAAGGGAAACCAGCGTGCAGCCGACAAGCTGCAGCGCCCGGCAACCTTGTCAGCGTGTAATATAGACTGCCCGCCGGGCGCTGTAGCTTCTTGTCTCTGCGCTGTGGTCTCCCTGGCGCTGTCGGACGGCGTAGCTGCTCTCCCGTTGCCCCCCCTTACCCCATACGCTGTTATCTCGCGGCGCCGGCGGTATCTAGGAGCAGAGAGGTGAAATTAGATAGGGAGGCATTGAAGGTTATTTGGGTGGGTCCGGAACTTGGACACTGGAAAGGAGAGCTGCAGTGAGGGCAGAAGTGACCGTGAGGGCTGGCTGTGTGACATAACATGATTGTGGGCACCACCATGTAGTGTTACGTGAATGTGGGCACCACTGTGTGGCATAACATGACTGTGTTCGCCACTGTGTGATGTAACGTGATTGTGTTCACCAGGGAGGAGCTGCCCACGCCTGCGCCTGTCACCAGAGCGACCAGAGCCGTCCGCGCTGAGTGGAGAAGACGCCACAGAAGAGACAAGGACATCCAACCTTCAGTGGACCGGGACCCTGCAGCAAGGGAGAAGACTGACCAGCGACGGGAGCACCGGCATCACGGAGGACACCCACTTACCGGAACAAGGACCCGCAGAAGACCCCGGCTGGCCTAAAGAAGACGGTGCGGAACAGCGGGGAGGACGGCGCACATCGTCATCCTGCAGCAGGAGAGAAGATCCCCCTTCGGAGCGCAGCAGGCCACACTGAAAAGGGTGCATCCCCGGTGCGGTGCTCTGCATCCCGGGTGGCGCCGAAGACGTGGAGTGTCGGAGGTGGCAGAAGCGCCGCAGCTTGGGGTGAGAAACCGCTGCAACCCTTCCGCTGCTAAACTCTGCAATTAGTCAATTAAGGAGGTAGGCTCCCCTCAGCACAGTGCCCCGCAGGATTAGTTAATTAAGGGGGTAGGCTCCCCTCACTCTATAATGTGAATTTCGTCTCATACCGTGTGCTATAATGTGAATTTCGGCTCATACCGTGTGCTATAATGTGAATTTCGGCTCATACCGTGTGCTATAATGTGAAAGGGGCACCAGTATTAGATAGTATAAGGGGTCCTACTACACTGAAGGATACGCCCCCTTTTGAGTGACCACGCCCCCTTTTCCCTGGATCCGCATAACTGCAACCTTCACATGTTCATTCCCCCTTCAAAAATTGCACATTGACCACTGCAACTACATCTATACATACACACCCTAACATCTTTATATACAGTGACACCGGTGGCGTGCGCACATTCTTTCCTTTTGTAGTTTTTTTTTTTTTGGGGGGGGCGCCATTATTGATCTTGCCCTGGGCTCCAAAAGCCCTAGTTACGCCTCTGCCTTTCTGTTGTCCATTGGTCTCTGTGTGTGGGCCCCTTCATCTCCCATAGCCGGCAGCACTCACTGTTCTTCTAAGCAGTAAGAAAGAATAGAGACTTTGGCTACAGCGCATGCGCAGGTCTCTGAAAAATGGCCGCCGCAACATTTTCCCTGAGACCTGGCAAGCGCTATAGTCTCTGGCACTGTGCCAGAGTCTCTAGCGCTCAGAGCACTAACTGCACTGCCGGCTGTGGGAGAGGAGCTGTCCGCCGATGCCCGTTGTAGCTGTCCGATGCACCTGCGCATTGCGGATTAAACGCATGCACAGTTCAGATCTGATTGCCCGCTGTGCGAAAACACACAGCAGCGATCAGATCTGAATGACCCCCTTAGTTTCTACCTGCCACTCCAGGACACCCCCCTGAGTGGCAATAGACGCACCGACAGATGGCGCTAGACACACCCTGTAGGTGGAGCATGTCACGCCTCCTCAGCGGCTTGCTGTGCAAGGTCTCATACCATCTAGAATCTCCCTGAAACTAGTTTCCAAAAGTAGGCAAGTATGGAATAGACGCTGTGCGCGTTCACCGCTGCTCTGCTAAGCAGGGTAGCGATGACAGGAGCCTCCCGACTGGCCCCCCCACCGCGGGACACTGCGGCCCACGGGTGGGACAGCGGGACAGTCCCCAAAAACCGGGACTGTCCCGCGAAAATCGGGACAGTTGGGAGGTATGGATAATGCACCAGTCAGTCAGCTCCTGTCATTTTTCAAACCTGTAATGATTCGCTGGAGCATTTATCACCTTATACTTATCACTGCTATATCACTTCTCCAGGTTTAATATCTGCCCAAATAGGTAACATTGTAGCACTAAAACATATAGGAATCCATATACTTCCTGCCTAAGATGTGAGCTGCCATCATATTTTGGTTTTGCCAAAAACCCACCCTCAGTGTTGTGGTTTGGATTTAGATTTGGGGCCTAATTCAGATCTGATTGCTGGGCTGCGTTTTTTGCTGCCCTGCAATCAGAGAAGGGTAGTGTATTTTTGCTGTGCAAGTGTGCGATCGCATGTGTAGCAGAGCTGCACAAAATGAGTTTGTGCAGTTTCTACGCAGCCCAGGACTTACTCTTCCAGTACGATTGAATCCTCATCGGGTCCGGAGCTGACGTCAGACACCCTCCCTGAAAACGCTTGAGCCCGTCTCGTTTTTCCGGACATTCCCTGAAAACGCTCAGTTGCCACCCACAAACGGCCTCATCCTGTCAATCACCTTGCGAATGCCTGTGCGAATGGATCCTTCACACCATCCTGTCACTGATCACCGAAGCCCGTTGTAGCCATCCGACGCGCCGGCGCATTGCGGTGTATACGCACGTGCAGTTCGTATCTGATCGCCCGCTGTGCGAAAACGCACAGTAGCGATCAGATCTGAATTACCCTCTTGATTTTGGATTTCCAGCAGTGGTGCAAGTAAAAATATTTTCTTAGTGGTACTGAGTGTCGAAAAAAGGGCGTGTTCATGTGTTGAGGGTGTGTGGTCACTTGCCACTAGTGGGAGTGGCTACATGACAATAGTGGCATGGCCACACGACACAGTCCCTTTCCTTTGCACTCTGCAGGCAAGGCTAAATAATAAGATTTTAAACCTACCGGTAAATCTTTTTTTCTTAGTCCATAGAGGATGCTGGGGACTCCGTAAGGACCATGGGGATAGACGGGCTCCGCAGGAGACATGGGTACTAAAAAGAACTTTAGATATGGGTGTGCACTGGCTCCTCCCTCTCTGCCCCTCCTCCAGGCCTCAGTTAGAAAAACTGTGCCCAGAGGAGATGAACAGTACGAGGAAAGGATTTTTGTTAATCTAAGGGCAAGATTCATACCAGCCAACACCATCCACACCGTATAACATGGAATATACGAACCAGTTAACAGCATGAAACCAAACAGCATCAGTCCGAGACTGATCAAAACTGTAACATAACCCTTAAGTAAGCAAAACCTATATACAAGTCTTGCAGATGTAGTCCGTACCGGGACGGGCGCCCAGCATCCTCTACGGACTAGGAGGAAAAGATTTACCGGTAGATTTCAAATCTTATATTCTCTTACGTCCTAGAAGATACTGGGGACTCCGTAAGGACCATGGGGATTATACCAAAGCTCCTAAACGGGCGGGAGAGTGCGGATGACTCTGCAGCACCGATTGACCAAACATGAGGTCCTCATCAGCCAGGGTATCAAACTTGTAGAACTTCGCAAAGGTGTTTGAACCCGACCAAGTAGCAGCTCGGCACAGCTGTAAACCCGAGACACCTCGGGCAGCCGCCCAAGAAGAGCCCACCTTCTTAGTGGAATGGGCCTTTACAGAATTTGGTAACGGCAATCCAGCCGTAGAATGAGCCTGCTGAATCGTGTTGCAGATCCAGCGAGCAATAGTCTGCTTCGAAGCAGGAGCGCCAACCTTGTCGGCTGCATACAGGACAAACAGTGCCTCTGTTTTCCTAACCCGGGCCGTTCTGGCCACATAAATTTTCAATGCCCTGACCACATCAAGGGACTCGGAATCCTCCAAGTCCCGTGTAGCCACAATAGGTTGGTTCATATGAAAAGAAGAAACCACCTTGGGCAAAAATTGAGGACGAGTCCGCAACTCTGCTCTATCCACATGAAAAATCAGATAGGGGCTTTTGTGAGATAAAGCCGCCAACTCCGACACTCGCCTTGCCGATGCCAAGGCCAACAACATGACCACTTTCCAAGTGAGATATTTTAATTCCACCATTTTAAGTGGTTCAAACCAGTGAGACTTAAGGAACTGCAACACCACGTTAAGGTCCCAGGGTGCCACCGGAGGTACAAAAGGAGGCTGGATATGCAGCACTCCCTTCACAAAAGTCTGGACTTCCGGGAGAGAAGCCAATTCCTTCTGAAAGAAAATGGATAGGGCCGAAATCTGAACCTTAATAGAGCCTAATTTTAGGCCCAAATTCACTCCCGTTTGTAGGAAGTGAAGGAAACGGCCCAAATGGAATTCTTCCGGAGGAGCATTCCTGGACTCACACCAAGATTTGTACTTTCTCCATATACGGTGATAATGTTTCGCTGTCACGTC
Source organism: Pseudophryne corroboree (assembly GCF_028390025.1). Classification (NCBI taxonomy): domain Eukaryota; kingdom Metazoa; phylum Chordata; class Amphibia; order Anura; family Myobatrachidae; genus Pseudophryne; species Pseudophryne corroboree. The sequence continues at coordinate 553,585,083 of NC_086445.1, forward strand.
TTTCCTAGCCTTTATCAGAGTAGGAATGACCTCATCCGGAATGCCCTTTTCCGCTAGGATCCAGCGTTCAACCGCCATGCCATCAAACGTAGCCGCGGTAAGTCTTGGAACAGACAGGGCCCCTGTTGTAACAGGTCCTCTCTGAGAGGAAGAGGCCACGGATCTTCTGTGAGCATTTCCTGCAGATCCGGATACCAGGCCCTTCGCGGCCAATCTGGAACAATGAGAATTGTCTGTACTTCTCTTCGTCTTATGATTCTCAATATCTTTGAGATGAGCGGAAGAGGAGGGAACACATAGACCGACTGAAACACCCATGGTGTCACCAGGGCGTCCACCACCATAAGGATCACTGAAGAAATAGGCTTTGTAGATATACATATTCTGTTTTAGCTTTTTAAGTGTTTATATTAACAGTTATCAGTACAAAATAAATACAATTTTATCTATCCTTTATTGTGGACAGCTCTTTCAATTTAGTTCTTTCTTGTCACGATAAATATATTGGGAACCAACAACCCAATAACTTGAGAGCGGCAGTCCTTAATAAGGAGAGGAGTATTAATGAACTGATAAAGCATTTTAGCAATTTGAGTTGGGACAGCTGACACACATTGAAGCTTAGCGCTTTTTTTGCTTGGAGTTTGGATCATCCACCACCACTGCCTGAGGGTCCCTCGACCTGGCGCAATACTTCGGTAGTTTCTTGTTGAGGCGTGACGCCATCATGTCTATCTGAGGCAGTCCCCACCGATTTGCAATCTCTGCGAAGACTTCCTGATGAAGTCCCCACTCTCCTGGATGTAGATCGTGTCTGCTGAGGAAGTCTGCTTCCCAGTTGTCTACTCCCGGAATGAAGACTGCTGTCAGGGCGCTTACATGATTTTCCACCCAGCGAAGAATCCTGGTGGCTTCCGCCATTGCCACTCTGCTCTTTGTTCCGCCTTGGCGGTTTACATGGGCCACTGCGGTGATGTTGTCTGACTGGATCAGAACCGTTAGGTCGCGAAGCAAATTTTCCGCTTGTCGAAGGGCGTTGTATATGGCCCTCAACTCCAGTACGTTGATGTGAAGACAAGCCTCCTGGCTTGACCAGAGACCCTGGAAGTTTCTTCCCTGTGTGACTGCACCCCAACCTCGGAGGCTCGCGTCCGTGGTTACCAGAACCCAGTCCTGAATGCCGAACCTGCGACCCTCCAGAAGGTGAGCACTCTGCAGCCACTACAGGAGAGATACCCTGGCCCTGGGGGACAGGGTGATCATCTGATGAATCTGTAGATGTGACCCGGACCACTTGTCCAGAAGGTCCCATTGAAACGTTCTCGCATGGAACCTGCCGAATGGAATAGCCATGTAAGTCGCCACCATCTTTCCCAGAACTTGAGTGCAGTGATGCACCGACACCCTCATTGGCTTCAATAGGTCCCTGACCAACGACATGAGTTCTTGGGCCTTTTCCATCGGAAGATAAACCCTTTTCTGGTCTGTATCCAGAATCATGCCTAAGAAGGGCAAACGAGTCGTTGGAATCAACTGTGACTTCGGGATATTGAGAATCCAGCCATGCTGTTGCAACACCCTCAGGGAGAGTGATACGCTGTTCAGCAACTGTTCTCTCGATCTCGCTTTTATTAGGAGATCGTCCAAGTACGGGATAATTGTGACACCCTGCTTGCGCAGGAGCACCATCATTTCCGCCATTACCTTGGTGAAAATCCTCGGGCCGTGGAAAGCCCAAACGCCAACGTCTGAAATTGGTAATGACAATCCTGTACAGCAAACCTCAGGAACGCCTGGTGAGGCGGATATATGGGGACATGAAGGTATGCATCCTGGGACACCATATAATCCCCCCCTTCCAGGCTGGCGATGACCGCTCTGAGCGACTCCATCTTGAACTTGAACCTTTTTAAGTATAGGTTTAAGGATTTTAAATTCAAAATGGGCCTGACTGAACCGTCCGGTTTCGGGACTACAAACAGGGTTGAGTAATACCCCATCCCCTGCTGCAGCAGGGGGACTTTGACCACCACTTGTTGAAGACACAATTTTTGAATAGCTTTTAACACTATCTCCCTCTCTGGGGGAGAAGCCGGCAGGGCCGATTTGAAAAACCGGCGAGGAGGCACCTCTTCGAATTCCAGCTTGTAACCCTGGGAAACAATTTCTATTGCCCAGGGATCCACCTGTGATTGAACCCAGACGTTCAACCTCAGCGGAGTCCCAGCGTCATGCAGTGGATTTTGTAGAGGCTGGGGAGGACTTCTGCTCCTGGGAACTAGCTGTGGCTGACAGCTTTTTCCCCTTGCACTTACCACTGGCAAGAAAGGAAGATCCCCGCACTCTCTTGGGTTTATGCGACCGAAAAGGACTGCATCTGATAATGTGGCGTTTTCTTAGGCTGTGAGGAAACATAAGGCAAAAAAGTTGATTTACCTGCCGTAGCCGTGGAAACTAGGTCTGTGAGACCTTCCCCAAATAATTCCTCACCCTTGCAAGGAAAAACCTCCATATGCCTCTTCGAGTCGGCATCGCCCGTCCATTGTCGGGTCCATAGGGCTCGCCTAGCCGAAATCACCATAGCGTTGGCTCTGGAACCCAGTAGGCCAATGTCTCTCTGAGCATCTCTCATATATAGGACAGCATCTTTAATATGACCCAGGGTCAATAAAATGGTTTCCTTATCCAGCGAATCTATATCAGCAGATAAGGTATCTGTCCACGCCGCTACAGCGCTACAAACCCAGTATGTGTGTAAATAGACTTCAAGGTAGTCTCCTGTCTGCGATCAGCAGGATCCTTGAGGGTTGCCATATCTTGAGATGGCAGCGCTACCTTTTTGGATAAGCGTGTCAACGCTTTGTCCACCCTTGGGGAGGATTCCCACCGTATCCTGGCCTTAGCCGGGAAAGTATACGCCATAAGAATCCTTTTGGGAATCTGCATTTTTTTATCTGGAGATTCCCAAGCCTTTTCAAATAATTTGTTCAGCTCATGAGATGGAGGAAAGTTTACCTCAGGTTTCTTTTCTTTAAACATGTGGACCCTCGTGTCAGGGACAGAGGGTTCATCCGTGATATGCAACACCTCTTTTATAGCAATAATCATATAATGAATACTTTTGCCAATTTTGGCTGCAACTTTGCATCATCGTAATCGACACTGGAATCAGAATCCGTGTCGGTATCAGAGTCTACTATTTGGGATAGTGGGCGCTTTTGAGACCCAGAAGGTCCCTGTGACATAGTGAAAGGCAGGGCTACAGTCCCTGTACAGTCCCTGGACTCAGCTTTGCCCAACCTTTTGTGCAATAAATTCACATTTGCATTTAAAACATTCCACATATCTAACCAGTCAGGTGTCGGCGTTACCGACGGAGACACCACGCTCATTTGCTCCACCTCCTCCCTAAAAGAGCCTTCTGCTTCAGACATGCCGACACACGCGTACCGACACACCACACACTCAGGGAATACTCTATCTGGAGACAGTTCCCCCACAAGGCCCTTTGGAGAGACAGAGAGAGAGTATGCCAGCACTTGCCCAGCGCCAATGACCCAGGGAAAAAAATTACCCAGATAGCGCTTTTATTGTAACACTGTGCCAAATTATGTGCTCCCCCCCCCCCCCCTTCTTTCCAACCCTCTGTCACCGTGTTCAGCAGGGGAGAGACCGGGGAGCCAGCTTCTCAGCGGTGTGCTGTGGAGAAAATGGCGCTGGTGAGTGCTGAGGATCAAGCTCCACCCCCTCAGCGGCGGGCTTTGGTCCCACACGATTTTGTTTAAAACTGGCGGGGGATGTTAGAATATTCAGTGCAGAGCCCATATATGTCCTATATAGCCAGAACAGAGGTTTAAATTGCTGCCCAGGGCGCCCCCTCTGCGCCCTTACAGTGCCTGCCGTGTGAGTGTTGTGTGGGAGCAATTACCTCAGTGAAGATCTGAAGTCTTCTGCCGCCTCTGAAGTCTTCTTTCTTCCTATACTCACCCGGCTTCTATCTTCCGGCTCTGTGAGGAGGACGGCGGCGCGGCTCCGGGACGAACAGCTAGGAGAGACCTGCGTTCCGACTCCCTCTGGAGCTAATGGTGTCCAGTAGCCTAAGAAGCAGAGCCTAGCAGTTAAGTAGGTCTGCTTCTCTCTCCTCAGTCTTACGATGCAGGGAGCCTGTTGCCAGCAGGCTCCCTGAAATTAAAAAACCTAACAAAAATTATTTATTTTCAGGAAACTCAGGAGAGCTACCTGTAATGCACCCAGTCTCCTCTGGGCACAGTATCAAACTGAGGTCTGGAGGAGGGGCATACAGGGAGGAGCCAGTGCACACCCATATCTAAAGTTCTTTTTAGTGCCCATGTCTCCATAGTACTGCCTTCAGTATAATAGGAAATATATAGTGATACCCCCAATATAATAGAAATATATAGTAATGCCCCCAGTATAATAAATATATATTGTAATGACCCCAATAATAACAATATATAATAATTCCTCCATTATAACAGGAAAATATACTGTAGTCATGGCCCTGGTATAATAGAAATGTATAGTAGCGTCCATATTACAATAGAAATATATTATAATTCCGCCATAATAATAGAAATGTAGTGTCCACACTATATTAGAAATGAATTACCTCCCACAGTGAAGCCAGCAATGTGCCCAGCAGCCCAGCCTATGACCAACAGAAGCCGCTCAGTACTGATGAGTCACATGAGCCGAGTAAATGGAAACAGCTGCACTGCTGCTCCCAGCATGGGACGCTGCGGGAAAGTGTGATGAAACTCCTCTCTTCACGCCAGCCACAGCCGCCAGAGGAGGAAGCGTGATGTGACATCATGACGCCACCGTCGCACTCCCAGTAACCCTGACAAAGTGAGAGGCGCCGTCATGCTGCCAAGCACCATGGTCTTGTTGCTTTTTGTCGCATTATAATTGTGGTAATGGCGATCACGGGTGCAGTGTGTGGCAGGTGGTACTGCGTACCTGCTGCCAAATCTCCGTACAAGAGCGTACCTGCATACTTGCCCCACTGATTTCCAGTCAATTTTGACCACATTCTCCTGTGTGAAATGGCACCTGCAGGGACTTTTAAGCAATCCAAATCCCAAGATTTTAAATCCGAGTTTCGATCTGAGAAAGGCTCCGAATCGGGACTCTATTCAACTCGGATCTCCTAAATTCGGGTGAGTTTGGATTTCTAAAAAGCCAAACCGCATGTCTCTAGTTCCTGCAAATAAAATGGTATTTGCCCCATCTACAAGTGTGTTAAAACTGCAATTTCCAGTAAAATTAGCCATTGCTAAATAAATAATTTGCTTCTTTCACAGGTGATGTGGTGCAATCTAACAGGCATAAAACAGGTCCATAAGCATGGTGAGAATCAGATGGACAAATTGATGCGTCTCATTCTAAAGTCCCACCAACTGAACATCTTCCATGTAGAGACCCCTCCATCTTCTTATCGGCACGTAGTCATGCGTTTGACCATTTAATGTTAAAATCATAATGTCCCATTAGGGACAGACTGCGGGATGGGATGGTTAGACACTATGTGGAGATTAGGACTAGGCTACAAGTGGTGGAGGTTAGGCACTAGTGGAAGGATTAGGGGTAGGTATTAGTACTTACTGAAATGCTGGCGCATCAGATGATTACACCCAAACTGACAGTAACATACCTGCTGAGACTCAGAATCAGCCAGGACCAGGTAAGTGACCACTAGACCACCGTAGACGATATTCTATTATGCCAACATTTTATCAGTATCTTCATGATGAAAGTCAACATAGTCAATGTTAATATTAGGACCTTGATATAAGTGCTTCCTATCAGTTTGTTTCTGATAGAAATGTTATTACTATGTAATTGCAGAACTCTAATTTGCCCTCATTATAAAAAAAGCGACAAAGAGCTGTTTTGAATATTACTCCACATACATTAATACAATAGAAAGTATGCATAAAGCATTAAATGCAAGCTAAGCGCAGTAAAAGTGATAACCTAGGAAGAAATAGATAAAGAATTTACATTTTAAGAAGCTTTTTATTTTTAATTATACTTTATAAAATGTATGCTTTTATCAGTTTATCTTAGGAAAATGGAAGTTAATGTGTTATGGGATGATTTGGGAACAAAGCACATAACTCCCTATTGTTACTATTTACTAAGCCTTGGCTGGAGATAAAGTGGATGGAGATAAAGTGCCAACCAATCAGCTCCTAACTGTCATGTTACAGCCTGGGTTTGAAAAATGACAGTTAGCAGCCGATTGGCTGGTACTTTATCTCCAGTGACTTTGGAAGTAATTCAGAGTTGATCACAGCAGCAAATTTATTAGCAGTTGGGCAAAACCATGTGCACTGCAGGGGGGGGGGGGGGGGGGGCGCAGATATAACATGTGCAGAGAGAGTTAGATTTGGGTGGGGTGTGTTCAAACTGAAATTAAATTGCAGGCTAAAAATAATCAGCCAGTAATTACCCTGCACAGAAACAATATAACCCACCCAAATCTTACTCTCTCTGCACATGTTATATCTGCCACACCTGCGGAGCACATGGTTACAAATTTGCTCCTGTGATCAACTCTGAATTACCCCCTTTATCTCCATCCAAGGCTTAGTAAATAGATCCCTGAGTATCAGCCAATCAGCTCCTAACTGCCATGTTACAGGATGGGCTTGAAAAATGGCAGTTAGGAGCTGGTTGGTTAGTACTTTATCTCCATCCACTTTATCTCCCTCCAAGGCTTTGCAAGCAGACCTCTATACCATACTATTAATTCTTTGTCTCCCACAATACCTTGTCAAGTGTTTTCATTGTGCTTCATAAGGTTCGGCCATGTTTACATGGTATTGGAAAATATAATCCGTTAATATTTTTCTACTTTGTAATCAATATTTTTTTTGAATGCCTTACTAGAATATATCATGAATATATATGAGAATATATCATGCCTCTAAATAAACAATTTTGCAAATATCCAGATGTGCATTCCTTAAAGTGCACTACATACCACATACAGAGAACTGTTAAATGTGCTAAGCTAGTACTAAGAAATAATCACATTTGCTGGGCTCAGGAAATACTCATTGGTCATTGTTTTGTCCACACTGCTGAAATTTTATTATACATGGTTTAAAAATATTAACAGGAGTTTGTTAAAAACATTATACAAGAGAAACAAAGAATACCCCACAAACACTTTGATAATTGATCTTCTCAAAACTCTGATATGCCTGCATCAAAGTCTATTACAAAAATACAATTTCTCAGGATAAAACACAATAAACATGCATAGCATTAAGTGTGTGGATGTAATGCCCTTGCAGCAAAAAGACTCTAAAAGAATTGCTCTGCAATACCGCATCTTCTCCTTTTACAGTGAAAGGGTCAAAAGCGCCAAAACATTACTGGAACAGGGTGAATCAAAGGGCCTAATTCAGACCTGATTGCTAGCAAGCGATTTTTGCACTGCTGCGGTCAGATAGTCGCCGCCTACATGGGGAGTGTATTTTAGCTGTGCAAGTGTGCGAACGCACGTGTAGCAGAGCTGTACAAACAGATTTTATGCCGTCTCTGCGCAGCCCAGTATTACTCAGCCGCTGCGATCACATCAGCCTGTCTGGGACCGTAATTGACGTCAGGAACCCTAACTGCAAACGCATGGACACGCCTGCGTTTTTCCAGACACTCCCTGAAAACGGTCACTTGACACCCACAAACGCCTTCTTCCTGTCAATCTCCTTGCGATCGCGCGTGCGAACGGATCCGTCGCACAAACCCATTGCTGAGCGGCTATGCGCTTTGTACCCATGCGGTGCATACGCATGCACAGTTTGGATCGAAAGTGCACAGCAGCGATTAGGTCTGAATTACCCCCATAGTGTGCACAGCAAATGCAATGTATTACTATCCTCAATTGGGGAAATTTAAGATAATTTGGGGTGGCATGCAATGGTTTTCCCCTTGGCTGCTAACTGATGGCGCCCGACAGAGCAATTCAATTGTTGCTCTGCTCATGCGCGAGTCCCACGGTGGGTTACATTTCTTCTTGCTGCCTCCTGAAGTGGCGAGAAGAAATGTATGAAAAATGTGTGGTTTGGGTGCCCTAAGCAGGAATTTATACTGCTTTAGTCGCTATACGTGGTGAAGGCTCTCACTGGCACTCAACTACAGTACAGAATAAATAATCTGCAGTGGTTACATTTTAATACACTTCCAAACCAAAAACAGTGATGCATTGTGGGATTTTTCTGGTTACCATGATGCATTATATGAGGGACATTTTTACAAATACAGTAAAATGTAAACATGCTGCACTGTAGAACTACCATAATAGGATACTGGAAAAAAAAATACAATACAATAAAATGCACAAATTGAAATAGAATAACATTTTATATTCTAAACATAATTTTCTCGAATTAAGACAATTGATTTTATTTTGTTTACAAAAACATTTAACTTTTAACATAGTAAATATTGATATAATTTATTTTAGTAGTTGAAACTGCAAAATTATAACGAAAGTGCTGCTCTTTGAGTGGTTGTCATGCCTTTCTAAAATGATTTATAATTGTAGGGATGTGTGGGATTCTAAATAATAAGCTAGGCGAAGGGTATATATGTATGGTATATAAATTATAAAAGTAGGTAAAGATCAATAAAGTAGAAATATTTATACAACACTGATGATACCTGCAGCAACCCAATCAGGCTAAAAGGTGCCTTTAGGTTTGTCTTTATAAATGGAGTTTTCTCCAAGAATGGTACCATGGTGTAGCAAAGAGCCAGGTACAAGTGCCGAGCCTCAAATCCTGCACTAAACCGTGCTATCATTTTGTGGCAGTATGCTAGTGGAGAGACTGTGGCCAGTATGCAGATGGTTTTGCCAGCACATGGAAGAGATGTAGCTATCGTACAGAGGGCGAGTTGGAGTGTCTCCAGATGAACATGCCATCAGCCAACCTCCGGAGACCCTTCCCTGATGTGTGATATGCCTAGTAGGATAACTAAATGAAATCTGTCAGATTTGTGTGGTGGAGGAAACTGATAGACAATCAGGTCACATTCTGCACTATACTCACACAGAAACTGAAGCGAAGCAAACTCTTGACCACAGTCTGCACTATTCATGTATGTTATTTTTTGTCACACTTGCCTAGTGCACTAAATGCTATGGGGCTGATGAAGCGATAGGTGAAAAATGGGGGTACATTGCTCATAAATGCACACAAATAAATATATATATATATATATAGGTACTTACGCAGAGATTAAGGTGCCTTATGGCTGGCAACAGAAAATTATGCATCTGGTTTATGACAGAACAAACACACATTGCAAATCTGCATGGGTGCATATGTGTGCACACACTCCTCTGGATATTCTTGCATGATACACTATGCTAACTGGTGTAGTCACAGATTTCACCAATGTAACTAGCTCTAATATCAGGAAAGATCCTTTTCAAGGATCGTTCAAATGAAGTCCAGGAAACTAAATTGGTTCTTATTTTTGGTTCTTATTCACTAGGATATATTTACATAATTAAGGCACTTTGAATCTCACCGATAATACTGCTGATTGAACGGCTATATTCCCATGAATATTGGATATGCTCGACTTTATAATCATAAACCATTTGTGCCAAACATAACAGCCTGACAAAAATGTATTAATAGAAACTCTAATAATTTACAAACATGCCATTCAGCCAGCATTAATCACAGTCCATAATTAAGTTTAATGTGCTCAAAGGAATACTAAAATACAAGTTACTCTAATCTTACTAGACTATTCATAATGTATACAAAAATGTTAGAATATTTTTGGTACATTTAAAATTGACTATGCAAATACTTTAAAGTGCATCTGTCGCCTGCATTAGGGGAAGCGGTTAAAATACCGCTAGTTGGGATCCCGGCGGTCACAACGCCGGAATCCCAACACGGAGTGAAATGCTGCCACCGGAATACCGGCGCCACAGGCTATTCTCCCTCTGTGGGTGTCCACGACACCCATAGAGGGAGAACATAACCTGTGGCGAGTGCAGTGAGCCATCGTGCCCACAGCATGGCAAGCGCAGCAGTCCCACAAGGGGCTTTCTAGCACTCACCCTGCTGCTAGCCGGGATGCCGCTCTCGGTATACTGACGGCCGGCATCCCGGACATCGGTAATTCATACCGATCCCGGGATTAATATATAGGCCGGGAGACACTTTGTTAGCTGAACCAGCATACTCGAATGAATGAAGCATATTAACCACCTAGACTTTATGATGACACTAGGGTATGGTGTATAAACATTAGTGTATGTAGATGTTATAAAATGATTGTTCAACTAATATTTAGCTAGTCTTCCATTCATAATGTATGCTTATTTCTAAACATTGTTTACAAGTTGGTTTAGCAGAGTTGGTTACAAATGTATTGTATTATGTGATAAAAAAAAGCCACATGTATTTATGCCCACATGCTAAGGGGTATGCATTGGTTGCGCCAGGTATACCACTCAGGAAAACGCTCTTAACCATTTGTTTTGCCTATGACATACAGCATCAACAGTTATCAATAACACTTCAATGAACAATAGAAACAACTTTCTGTCTTTGTATCAAAAAAATTTAAAATAAAAAAAAATAAATCTACACATAAAGCATAATGCATGCCAGAGCAGTATACAAAGTATCTATATGCATCAGCTGTGTATTTGCAAATAGGTCAACCACAACAGGTGTGGCCATTAATACCATCCTATATTTTTGCACTGCTTCCCATTTTTAGGCATATGTGCATCAGTGTCCTGGCCTGCATGAGTTTACAATTTTGTGGACATATCCTTACTGTACTTGGCTTACGTACTGTATTCAGAATGTCCCTTTCCACCACTCTCTGGCCATGGGCAGTTATAAGCAATAGCATTGTGCACATTGGCTAGCGTTGCCATAATTTCCTTTCAGTCAGGGACACTTATGAATGGCCTTGGTGCTGTGGCTTAACAAAACCTGGTGAAATGCAGACTTTAAACAGCCAGCCTGTTCAGGGTTCATATGGATTCCTTGACAAAGCACATAGCAAAACGTACATAGGAAGAGTTATGGGACCTCATACTACACTAATCAGGGAAAGTATTACAAATGTTGTAGCCATGTGATATATTGGGATGTAGTCCCAATATAGATGTAATCCTGGCGGTCGGAATTCCAATGGTCAAAATACAGGCGCCGGAATCCCGACCACCAGTGCCGGCAGCGCCGCCACAGCTATTCCCACTCCTAGGTGTCCACGACACCCATGCAGTGGGAATAGAACCTGTGGCGAGCGAAGCGAGCCACCGAGCCCGCAGCGTGGTGAGCATAGCAAGTCCGCAAGGGGCTTTGTTCCGCTCGCCCCCTTCCGGCATTCTGACGGTGGGGAATCTGGCGACGGTATTTTGACCACAGGGATTCTGACCGCCGGGATCCCGTACCCAACCCGATATATTATCTGTGTAATTTATGCCTGTCATGCTAATATGGTCTGTGTCCTGCTATATTTCACTAAGCGTATTACTATGGTACAGTGAACTTCCCTCCAGGATGGCTTACACGGTTCTTATCACTACAGCTCAGACTACTGCACAGCAGATAGCTGGATCATAATGTTTACTTAGCAGCACATAAGACTGGCACCCTACACTAACTCTGCAATTACACACAGGATCGGAGCTTCACGCTGCTCCTGTAGCCATGTCATATACTATCCTTTTGGATTTAACAAACTCACTTTACCATGCTGTACCTGCAGAGGCAGATGGAGACAGCATTTCACAAAGATGGCATTTTACGTTGATCCTTCAGCCAAGCACAGAATTGGTACTTTACAAAGTTGGTTCTTGTAGTAATAGTACGTAAGTGTTTTTATTTAAATGTAGGATTTATGTCAGCATACCATATGACAGTTGTGCTCACTCACTAACTACAATATAATTTTTCACCAAATACAATGTCTGGAATACGTTTACACTTCTGAGATATCATTAGGAATAACAATAACCAATCCTTGTTGTGGTGAAATCTGGATTAAACAATGTAGGTGACCCTTATTATGTCTGGGTCTTATCTATACAACATCATCATACTTTAATTTATTTTCTTGCATAAGTAATTAACAGCTTTGAATTCACTGCCATAATCTGAGGCAGATATTTGTTGGTATTCCAATGCGGTAAAACTAATTACTAATTAGGTCTATGTAATCTAACATAGTCATTAACCATTCAATAGGTACACTACAGACACCAATATTGGGATCTAATTAACAAATTAAAAAAATAAATAAATCTGTAGTTATAGCTTTATAAATCTTTTTGAGCCATGGATTTGGAGATACTATATATATATATATATATATATATATATATGTTCTGATCACCACAACCTCTAACAATATTTTTCCAGACACTATTGGATACAGTTTCATAGCAAGAGATACGGTACTATTTGATACAGGTGTAACAAGTTATCCATGATGACCAGACAACTTTATCCATCTGCTGCTAGACTAGCATTTTGATTACATTTAATCTCCACCTTCCCATTTCTTTTATTACAAACAATTAAGGATATACTAAATGTACGGAATTGAGATTTAAAGTAATTGTAACACAACTATCACATTCGTGATACCACATATCGCAGTGCAGACAATCTCTCTTTTTTGTTTGTATGCAGTTTATAATGTAGGTGTCCCTTATTAAAGGGATATTATAACAACCTTATCATAGGCACATATTAATTCACCAACTTTCTGTGATTTCACAAACAGGAATAACCGCATCAGCCCCATTGCTCTAAAATGTTAATACAATATTTATGAATATTTAAATCACAAAGCACTTTTGGTGACTACTGAGCAAGAATAGTATTATTTACTGCAGGATACAGATGTTTTTGCCATGAGCTCCAGTAAATTAATAATATAGATATTACACAGACACTTCTGGAGTCTCAAAGCCATCAAAAAGTACATTAAATAACTGTGCAAAGTTTTTAAGCATAGTACAGAAAGAATTTTCTGTGGGGGCAAATCTAGATCGCATTGCTCCACAGCGTTATGCAGTTTCCTGACAAATGAAGAGATGTATTCTGGCGCAGATTAATGGTGCCTATAGGTCACTGTTACAATCACGGCACAGAATGTCCTTATTATCTGGAATAAAACCCTTTCCTATCAGGGAGCATGAGCAACGGGAGCAGTTGAAACAGCTTTGATGCCAGTGTCGGTCTTCAAAGGAGAAATACTTTCCTCCACCAAAACCTGAAAGGACATACAACAGTTATGGGGTTAGAATGTAGATAAGTATGCAACACAGTATAGTGACCATATAATATAGTGTCATTATTCCCTGAACATTTAAACAAGGTTGAATTAATTAGTGGAGTGTAAGAGCAGATGGATAAAAGAGAAAAATGCATTGTTAAAGCAAAGGGGTATGAGCCAGATAAATAAGTTAAAGAAAGGAAAAGCTAATATGGATCTCTGAGAAAGGTCCTACAATTGCAAACAAAAAAACATAAGAAATACAGGCACAATAAAAAAAATACAACTAAATATACAAATGTGCCAAAGCAGAAACAGAATAAAACCGTGTAAGAAAATATGGATTTACTGTTGGTAGATTGTGTCAAAGTAATGACATTTCAGTTATTTGACGGTTGACTAAGGGGACACATGAACTTTGCTTATTGAAAAGTTAGCAAGCCTTTTTTTTTTTTTTTTTACTATAATCACACAATAAATGAACAGAGAACCTGCAAGGGTTAGTATTTGAATAAATGTTAGTGGAATGGATCAAAGTTTGTCTGTAATGAGCAGCGACCAAAAGTTAAGCCTAATTAAAGAACTGAAAAAGTGCAAAACCGCCGCAAAAATTGCAATTTTCAGAATCAGAATCAGCTTTATTGGCCAGGTGTACTCACGTACACTAGGAATTCTTTGTGGTACAATGCATCGCCAAGCAGCAACATGAAGGGGGAGTACATAGCACTCAATTGTGCAAGTGTGCCTTGTTGTATGGAGAAGTAGAAGGATTTGCTGGTATTTACAGGGGTAAAAATTTTTTTTTACTATTACCCAGACCATGGGAGAAGATGGGGAGATCAAGGGCATTCCATGTTAAGTGTGGTACAGGAGCAAGCAAGCATATTTTTGCATAAAAGCACACATACAAGATACAAAAGAAATCCCATTACAAAAGTTATACATTAGTTTATGCCAAAGTGGATTTCATACTGTTATTGCTCTCATGATTCTATATTAAAGGTTAAAGTGCTGCGTATAGCCATCTAACTGTCATGAAATAAATCAAACGGTGACCAGGAACTGCACCTAACAATAGCATGCGAGTGACAGCCAGGTGAAAAAGCGTGCAACACAAAAGAAAATCTTTTTTCAGAAATGGTTAACTAGGACTTATGAGGCCCATAATATATGGGCCAATTCCCTATTCTGACGACAAGGATGAAAAATGCTGATTGGAGGATATAAATGATTGATGATTTTTTGGTGTATCAACAAAAGATGTATGTTAAAAATCCTGGCCAATACCAATCATTTTTTGGTCAGAATTGGCGAATCAAGACTTCCAACATGTGGGATTTCACTGATCCCCAGAACTAGGCGTTGGCAGAACAGGGAATTGTCCCGATACCTGCTTGATGTATGGGCCCCATTATATCAAAGTGTAGGCAGTAGAAAGTTGGATCTTTCTAGATGCTATACATAGGATTTATTGCTGTTGCAATTTAGCAGCGCCAACTAAAAATAAATAAATAAATAATTAAATAAAAATTGTTGTGCAATAGTCTGTGTTAATACCTGTGATAGGTTTAGTACATCCAGAGCATTTCTTGGCATATAGATTTCCAAAGCACTTTATACAATATGGCTTTTCATCCTGAGAAGTAAACTGTTGTCCAGCCAGTTGGATCTTACAACCAGTACATACAAAACATTCTTTATGCCATGGCTCATCCCGGTAAGTCACCCCTCCTTTGGTCAGCGACTGGAAAGCACAAAGAAGAATGAGTTACAAATAATTTGGCCAGGATTTAATGTTCTAAAATAAAGGTTCTTTGATAATAATTCTATAACGAAATACCTATCTATGCATGATTAAAGCATGTATCAAGTCAATGCAAGAAAATTATACAGACTGTGTATACCTGAATAAGGTGACATTACCAGATCGCAATTCAAGGATGTTTTAGTCCACAGTAATTGGCCTAGATGCTATAATGTCTATTAGGTAAGGTTCTTGTTACAAAATGTGGAGAATGATGCTACACAAAGAAAAGTGGCTACAGAGAAGGGAGACATAATTACGGCGTTATTATATTGTGCAGGAAGGGATATACAGTGGCTTTATGAGTAAAGGGATGAATAAATGGTTATATAGGGTGGAATGGTGAAATGAGATTATTGATACATTGGAGGGTTTAAAAAATTGATTGGAGGGATGAGGGAGGCATAATGATGAGAGCGAAGGGAGACTAGGGGAGAGCAGGATGATGACCTAGGAAAATGATAATTATGAAGGGCAGAGGGGGAAAAAGCATATTTATTGGTAAAAAAAAAAAAAAAAAAGAGTGATGAAGGTAGGGAGAGATCCGTAATGGTTGATGAAGATGCGGAGAGATTAACACTTTCAATTCCATTATTAAAAATATCATACTATAGGAATTGTCTGAAACAATGTTGTATATAACACAGTCAACAGACTTTCACAGCAGTCAGGTCTTACATTATGGTATCTCTAATTCCACTCATGTAACCTTACTCAGGTATATGTTGATTACAGCACAAAATGACAAATATTTTAGTTTAAACTGAAGAAGTAACCTAAGGTATACATCAACACAATTGTTACAGATGGCTGCTTAGCATAAACCCACCAAACTGCATTGCCGTTCTAGGGAATGGGGCTATAATAGCCAGTCAGCTAATTACCTGCAAATGAATGTACAAAACCTGACATATCATATCCGTTTTGTTGTCTTCTCCTACCTTTTTGCAATGTGTACAGCGTGGAGCTAACTTGCTCTCATAGCATGGGATGCAATAATGGGCCTGGTTATCAGGTATAAATGAGCGGGATCCAATAGGTTGCTTGCAGCTATTACAAATAAAGCAATGTTCGTGCCAGGTCTGCCCATTGTATTCCAATTTACGAGAGCCTGCAGGAAAAACACACCACTTTAGGATCAATAAAAACTTGCACTATACAATTGCTTGACCACTTAGAATGCATTGCATTTTACTTTGTTCAACGCTTTACTATGGAAGGCAGCAACCAGTAGTGCAGCAAAGAAGCTGAAAGTTCTTCCAGAAGAAATAAATGATAATTGCAAATCATGAGCAGCAATTAGGGTGATGTTTAAAAAAAACAAAAAAAAACGGAGATCCCATGTATATGCTGGCAGAAATGTATTCTATGTATTCAAAACAGGAAATAACAAAAGAACAATGTTAAATAAGATTTGATGTGAAGTTAGTTTACCATTTAAATATCAAGCCTTGGAGAGTGACAAATTGCAAGGAGATAAAGCACCAACCAATCAGCTCCTAACTGTCATTTTTCAAACACAGCCTGTAACATGGCAGTTAGAAGCTGGTTGGTACTTGATAACCGTGCTATTTGTCACTTTCCAAGGCTTGATAAATCTGGCCTCTACCGAGTATTCCAGCTGGTAGTTTCTAATGAAAAAAACAAACGCCAGTATATATTTCAGGTGGAAATTGTTAACAGAAGCTTTGCAAACACATAAGGATATGCAACTGTACTTCATGTGTGTATGCCATTGGACATAGTTGACATCAGTTGTGTATGTACTTCATTAACTACAGTATATTTTGGTTTAATAGTTTTCCATATACAGAATTGTGCAGTACGTACTATATACAGTGTACCACAAGTACCATACTTTCCTATACACCTGTAATAATAATACTTTACATTTTTTTATTTATATATTGCTTTTCTCCCATGGGACTCAAAGTCGCTTTACATACATCAAAACATGGTACATAGTACAAGGGCATTAGAGCAGTTGAAAAATATATAGAAATTATTAAAAACAACTAACTTAGGGCGAACAATAAGCATAAAGCAGGTTTAGTGAGGACATCTTGGGTAATAACTTCCAGGGGCCATCCAGTCCACCCATGAAAAGTACCAAGCGAGGCAGCCATCTTGGGTGCACTACGTAGGATTACCCCAGGTGGAACAGGTCACTCCTAGAAGAGATGACACAAAATAGGTGGTTGTAGTGTAACGCTAGGGGTAGAGTCCCAACATAAGTCAGATCCATGTCATTTTTCATCCCATCCGCGAGTATACCAGGTGAGGTAGCCATGCTGGGTGCACTGCGAAGGTTATGCTGTGGGAGATAAGCCATATATACGGACCCAAGGCACGTATGGGACAACTGACGGTATATTTAATCATGAACGACTAACCAAATCAATATGGATCCATCTAACTTGTTCATTCCAAATTCTGACTTTCTGCATGTTGCAACAGAAATAGAGATTAATTTGACTAGGAAGCTTCTGTCCAATCTTCAATTGTCCAGTTTCGGTGGGCCTGTGCTCCCCCAAATTAGTTCTGATCAAAATGATTTGTATTGTACATCTAATCTCTCCCCGGTTGTATATCATTCTGACAACAATTTATTAAGATATAAATTGATGAATTTATATAAGCAATGACACAAATGGGCAGATTCACAAGGTTGCAACATGCAGCACTGTGCATTTCTGGTGATTAAGACAGGAAAACAATGCTTGTTTTTGCTCTTTATATGGGACGCAAACAGACACAAGCAAGGTTTTCCTGCCTATATGCACAGAGAACGCTTATGACAGTACTTTGTGGCTAATTAAAACTGCGCTTAGACTTTATAGGGATCTTCTGTCTCTCCTGCACACACTAAAAGGAGAGAGAACTGAATACTGTAGGTACGAAAGCATATAAGGGTCTTTGATTTTTGTGATTGGGTAATTTAGGCTATGTTGCTAGGCAGATCAAAGGTATTAGCCTGTTTGTTTATTGGTTAGGCTTGGCCTATCAGTTGGTTGATGATGGGAGGGCTTTAGCAGCCTTTATAGGGAGTGTGAGATCCTGTGAGAATAATCCTCTTGTCAGTTTGGAAGCCCGCCTACCCTCCCCACCTTTTTTGTTTTATTCATGTTCTACATTCAATTACTCATTCGATCTGCCAAATTTAAAAAGTCAATCATGGCAAGGCGCTATGGCCAGAGGTCATATGTAGCATAGGTGGTCGTGTGGGGCACTTACCCCTTTGATGGATGGCCGGTGTTGTCCTGCACCTGAGGGGGGACCATGGGCGTTTGCAGTAGGAGGTCCGTACCATACCAGTAAGGAGTGGTGAGTCCTGCGCAGCGCAGCTTGTGCTTATATGGAGTATGGGCGTGTTTATCGCCAACATTACAGTTGGGGGCGTATCAGTCGCCACCAAGTTGTATAAGTATTTGACTGGAGCTGGCCATTGTAGAGTTTTTCCTTGCCATCCCTACATTTTATGGTCATCCAATTTATAAATACAATGACCTTTTAAATCTAATGCAGTTGGTGTCCGTGTCGTTACTTTTAGTTGATAAGCTAGCTTAAAGTATATGTTAAGTTAGAACAAGCACAATAAATGATAGACGCTTTATATGATTGTGTACTCTGTACCTACACTATTTTGTTAGCATAATGCAATGTTTACCTTGCATATTCTGTGTTATAAAGTGCTTCTCATCAGCAATAGTCAATAATAAGAATCCCGCAGTTTTGGAATATGACAAAGGTTTGGGTCGTAGTTCTATATTTCTCAACTCTATTTTGAATTTTCTTCTCTGGGAATCCTCAAGTCATGGAAAAATTTTATTTGTTTTCTAGGAAAAACCCTTGTGGGCTTATGTTATTTCAAATATTTATAGCTTGAAGAAGCCTATAATCCTATTATCTTAGTCCCAAGAAGACTCCGACAAGTCTATTTATCCCTAGAACCCAGACAGAAAAACGGAACAGTGCTACATCTAAACCAAGAATAAAGAAAGTTACTATAGCTCGGAGATATGGAGGAGACTACTGTATAAACGACCAAGTGGGACTTAATGTAATTATGTCATGATGTAACTATAACTGAATCCTGTGATAGATGGTTAGATATATATATATATATATATATATATATATAAAAGTAAGTATCTAACCATCTATATACACCATCTATATACACACACACACACACACACACACACACACACACACACACACACACACACACACACATACTGTGTGTGTTTATAAAAACACACACCTATGTGCAGTTTCTACATTCTCTTAAACTACTCATTCACTGCCATGACCGATGTAATGAGAGCCCCCCGCTCATCACCCATCCACATTACACCCATTACGTAACACTCTGGGACAGCACAGTGACACAGTAGTTAAAATTGTTGTCTCATAGCACTGGTGTAATGAAGTAAATTCCCAAATAGAGCTAAATCTGTCTTGGATTTCAATGTACTTCCCATTTTATTGTCCATTTCAGTTATTTTTTAAGAGTAAATCACAAAAACAAAGGAAAGAAAAGAACATACAGTACTGGCAGATGAGCACACGTCTAGGTAGAGACAGATCCATAGTTGACATTGAAAAAAAATGTAATGACATTTTGCTGCTGCACCAAGGGACAAATCACACACTGCAATGAACATATAAGGGAATAGGACACCAACTTACTAACATTACCACTGAGCTCTATCCTAAAACTATAAACACTGTATTTTAAACAAAACACTTTTAACCATTCAATAAATCTTAGTGCATGCATAATAAGAAAACAGAGAGAACGTCCAAGAAACAAGACTCTTTCAGGAGTAATGAGGTGGTGAATGCCAAGACCAGGGTAAACTTAGGGGTAACTCTCCAAATAATGCTCCAAAATTAGGGAAAACAAACCATTGAGCCTGATTAATAATTAAACTAAATAATTAAGGCAAAACCAAGTTGATTTTGCCTTGTAAATGATTGCTGCCGAAGTCCCGCACCTCCAGCAACTTGAACCCTATTACAATTTCCTTTAAAAATCTGTGTTCCTACATTGTGCATGTGCGTTACATGCTGGCATTCTTAGGGTTTTAAGTAACTTGCACTTGAAGGCTTTTTATGTTCTGGAGCAGCAGACTGAAGTTGTACAAATATGTTTGCATGGGTTTGGTATCGGTAGACCGCCGGGCACCATACCGATGCTGCGTTCCCGGCATTGAGATGCTCGGCAGGGGGGTGCGAGCGCAACGAAGCCCCTTGCAGGCTCGGTGGCGACCTGCACTCGCCACAGGTTTTATTCCCACTCTATGGGTGTTGTGCACACCCACGAGTGGGAATAGTCCCTGTTAGTCAGCATGCTGACTGTCGGGATTGTGTGGGGGCGGGATGTAGGCTCCAGTATTGTGACCGCCGGTCTCCTGACCGCCAGTAATATAACTTCATCCCGTTTGCATGACCCACAGATATGAGGAATACTGTATGGCCGTAAAAAGCCCTGGATGCAACTCTAAATACGTAGGTTATATAATTAAGGTCCTGAAGGGCTGGTGTAATGATACTTGTTAATCAGATTCTATTTTTTTAACAACAACAACAACAACAATATTATAGCACTCCCAATAGGACTCAAAGTGCTTTACATTTGCATTTACAGCACAAAACAAAAAAATGAGCTTAACAGGAGAGAGAACTAAGCATTTGGGATGCATTTTATTTTTTAGGAACTAAAGGGACATTAGTGAACTGCTTGAGCTACATCAGTTATCATAAATAGGCTCTATTTTGAGATATGTGTATCTTGTAGCGGATCTAGTATGAAATACCGGCAATCGGGATGCCGACTGTTAGTCTAGCGACAGCGGTATCCCGTCGCCAGGAATCCCGGCAGCAAGTCTGCAAGTCCCCTTGCCATGCTACGGGCCCGGTGGCGAGCTTCTTCCGCCACAGGTTCTATTCCCACTCGATTGGTGGCGTGGACCTACCAATTGAGTGGGAAATATGGCCAGGTGTTGGGATTGCATGCTCCAGTATAATGACGGCTGTTGGGATTCCGGTGTCGGTATTCTAAATGCTGGGATCCCGACAGCTGACATTGCATCCCCTTGCCATAGGTCTACAAATTATTGAAATGCTAATTCTAAATTAGGTCCCTCATCTAGTGACCTGTAAGTCATAATCCGCCAAAATAACAAATTTCATACCTATAATAGTAATGCAAAGATATCTGCAATAAACTATTGCTGGTGCGTCACCATAGTTAAAAATAAATAATTAAATCTCTTAGTAGGTCCCTCACTGAGGACAACATGAGCTGCTAAAATATGCTCCCGAGAGAATTTACTTTTAAATGTAATAAAAACCCATATCTTTCCGTTCATACATAATCTTTAGTTTACCATTAATTGTTATCATCAAATGTGAATTCTGCGGCATACCATAAGAGATTAAGCAGTGTCCTGACATTGTCAAATACTTAATTTGGCTCGCACACTAATACTGTAACAAACGCCAAGGACTTCTCGACACGGATTTATTTATTTATTTTGGGAATTTTCCTTGGGCTATTTAAAGGATTGTGTTTAAGACAGATGTCATGTAGTTTTCTTCTCAACAATAATGTAGTGACATAGTAAAAGCCGTTAAATGGAAAAAAAATGTCTCTAGACCATCAAGAAAGACAATCCATCTTATTTAACAAACACTCTACGGTATAACCAACCAATGTACAGTTTGGAGAAAAAAAAGTTGAATTCCGGGAACAGTGAGTGTCAGAATGCATACCAGCTTATTTGTTATTATTGCAGCAAGAAGAATTAACTGGAGTCATTATGATGTTAACGTGCAAAATTGTGTCTATATCATCTTTTTTTACAGCTGAACCTACTTGACAAATTTGATATTCGATACTAACGAAGGTCAAATTTGCACTTTCAAGTCCAAATGCAAAAAATCTCATGTGAAGAGGACTAAATAATAAGGATCTCATCAACCGTTTTGAAGTGTCTATCTAAAGGTGCATACACACGGTGAGATCCTTGCTATGCCTGATTTTGACTATACGATTTCCCTTGAACTCCCCCAGAGCCCAGACAACACAGATAGTACAGATTTTGACTATCTGTACTGTCAATTTTGTCTATATACGATTTTGACTAAGGGGCCGATTCAGACCTGATTGCCAGGCTGCGTTTTCTCACAGCATGCGATCAGATCTGAACTGTGCATGCACTGCAATGCGCAGGCACGACGGACCGCTGCAACGGGGATCGCCGGTCAGTGACAGGATGGTGCAAAAAATCCAAACTCACCGGCGATCGCAAGGAGATTGACAGGAAGAGGTTGTTTGTGGGTGGCAACTGACCATTTTCAAGTAGTGTCTGGGAAAACGCAAAAGGAAGGGTTTCAGACGTCAGCTCCGGCCCCGATCATCGCAGCGGCTGAGTAAGTTCTGGGCTGAGCAGAAACTGCACAAACTGATGTTTGTGCAGTTTTGCTACAAATGCGATCGCACACCTGCACACACTCCATACCCTCCCCCTGTAGGCGGCGACTACCTGATCGCAGGGATGCCAAAAACTCACCCTAGTGATCAGGTCTGAATTACCCCCTAAGTGGCAATTTTGACTATACTTTGTACTAGATAGTACACTAGATAGTCAAGATTGAATTGCCTGTACAGTCTATCTAGCCTTGCTATACCGACCTCACGGGAGCGCGCATCAGGATCGAATCTGTATCGCAAGCTGCCTAACACCATGAGATGCGCACTAACTTTCCTTAAGATTTTGACTATATAGTCAAAATCTTACAGATATATCTCACCGTGTGTACACACCTTTGGGAGGAGTTCAGCCACAGTAGATCAGATAGGCTTACTGACAAGAAACCTTGATGTATGCATATTTTTTTTTTTTTATCAGTAGCAATTGTCTTAATTTACACTACGGGCCTAATTTAGACCTGATCGTAGCAGCAAATTTGTTAGCAGATGGGCAAAATCATGTGCACTGCAGGGGGGGCAGATATAACATGTGCAGAAAAGTGTGGAGAAGTGAGACAGTGGAGAAGTTGCCCATGGCAACCAATCAGCATTTAAGTAACATTTCTAATTTGCATACTATACAATAGTACGGAGCAGCTGATTGGTTGCCATGGGCAACTTCTCCAAAGGCTCACTTCTCCACTCTTTTCGTTGCTTCATGAATAGACCCCTTGGTGTTTGTATGGCATGGGATTAATTTTAGGGTCTGATTTAGGTAGGATAATGGAGGAGATTTGTGATTAAGGGGGACATTTACTAAGCAGTGATAAGAGCGGAGAAGTGAGCCAGTGGAGAAGTGGCCCCATCAACCAATCAACAGCTCTATATCATTTTATAGTATGCAAATTATAGATGTTATGTCAGTGCTGATTAGTTGCCATGGGCCAACTTCTCCACTGGCTCACTTCTCTGCTCTTATCACTGCTTAGTAAATTTCCCCCGAAGTCTTCTTGATTTTACACAGAGACCTTTATACCAGAGCTCACACAATTACACAATCACTATAAAAAACTTTAAACATTTGAATGTTTTGAAACATCAATAAAATCCATTTAGTAGCCTCATAAAAAAGAAATGTGGCTTTCCTTATGAGGTTGGATGTTACAGACTTGCTATCCTCCCCTTTAGGGGTATGCGCTCCAAATCATCAACCTATGGGTCACAGTAGCCTTGTCCACCATGGGTGTTTCAAAACATTAGAATGTTTAAAAGGAATTTTATAGTGATTGTTTCATTTGGTGAACCCTGGAATAAAGATCTCTGTGTAAAATCAAGAGGACTTAGAGGCATATTTATTAACATTATTTTTAATAAAATAATGTGAAAAATTGTGTTTTCACTCCCTTTTCACATCATTTTAGTATCACTTGAACATATTAAAGCGCTTTTGTAGCAGTTTTCATGAATATCACATGACCAGAGCCGGAGAAGCACACTGGAGCACCGAACACAGGGTAAGTATACGGGGTAGGGGGGTAGTCACGATGGGTGGGCCAACCTGCAGCGGCGGTAGCGGCAGTACATGCGCAGCACACACTCAGCATACACTCGGGGTATTTTTTACGAAAAGTGGCATCGCAGGGACAGATCTGTCTCGCAAGCGCTGTCCCTGCGTACGATTATTGATACATCCATACGATGTGCACAATAATCGCAGTTCGGATTGGGTCGATTTTATCACATCACACCTGCATTCTCAGATGCAGATGGGGATAAATTGGCCCCTCAATCACAAATCTTCTCCATTGGGTATATTACTAAAAGGAATATTAAGAAACTAGGTGCTTCATCGGGCCCTACGGGCGCTCTTCACACCGTCGCAAGGGGCTACGCCCCCTTAACCCTTGCATACCTTTCTGGGGTTCAATATTTGTATTATATGGAGTATTACCTGCATTTCTTTGTTAGTGGTTAAATATTGCACAATGAAAGGGCGTGCGATGGTGAAGGAGGCGCAGCCCCTTGCGACGGCGTGAACAGCACCTGCAGGGCACGATGTACAGAATGTAGCGGGTGCGGGGGGGACTGCGGATGGGGGAGGGTGTCTGTAGATGCTGCGGGTGGAGGGGGGGCGGAAGCGGGGTGGGGCCCCGGATGGGGAAGGGTCAGGAGGTGCTGCGGGTGGGGGAGGGGCAGAGGAGTGGGGGCTGCAGATGGGGGAGGGGTCCGGAGGCACTGTAGGTGGGGGAGTGGCAGGGGTGCCACGGGTGGGAGAGGGGCAGGTGCGGGGATGTTGCGGATGGGTGAAGGGTTCCGTAGGTGCTGTGGGATGGGAAGGGGTGGGGTAGGGGGTCTGGAGGCACCGTGGGTAGGGGAGGGGCAGGTACGGGTGGTGCGGCGGATTGGGAAGGGTGTCCGGAGGCGCGTCAGGTGCGGGGGTGCCATGGGTGGGGGAGGGGGGGGGACTGCAGATGCTGCGGGTGGAGGGGGGCAGGTGTGGGGGGAGACATATATGGGGGGTGGATGGTGGAGGGGGTCTGGAGGTGCTGTGGGTGGTGGAGGGGCATAGGAGTGGGAGCCACGGGTGGTGTAGGGGGTCTGGAGGCACAGCGTGTGGGGGAGGGGTGGAGTGCCGCATGTGGTGGAGGGGAAGGTGCGGAGGTGTGGTACATTGAGGGGGGGTCTGGAGGCGCTGCGGGTACTGTACCTGCCAAAAAGGTAGTTGGAGGGCATGCAGTAACATGGCCAGGACAGTAGTGACAGGGTCAGAACAGGAGTGACGGGGCCAGGACAGGGGTGACAGTGTCAGAACAGGGGTGACGGGGCCAGGACAGGGGTGACGGGGCCAGGACAGGGGCGACCGGGCCAGGACAGGGGCGACGGGGCTAGGACAGAAATGACAGGGACAGGATAGGGGTGACAGGGCCAGGGTAGGGGCGGCAGGACCAGGACAGGGGTGACAGGGCCAGCATAAGGGTGAAAGGGCCAGGATAAGGGTGACAGGGCAAGGCCAGGGGTGACAGACAGATGTGTCTTACCGGAGTCACTGCTGCTGGCTGCTGCTGTTCCACTCCAACCTGTTGGGATCTGCTGCTGATGGAGACTTGGCGTGGCTGACTCAGGCTGGAGTCCTGCTTCCTCTGCCCGTCAGCATCCCTCCCCCCTCTCAGTCACACACCGCAGACCTCGCGCAGCTGCCAGGCACTGTGGTAAGGGGAGACTGGGAGTGACTGGTTAGCCCCCAGGAGATGCTACGACTGGAGGGAGGATGGGGTCATAGCATGCACGTGGCGCGGACCTCGCGGCTACCAGGCACTGTGGTAAGGGGAGACTGGGAGTGACTGGTTAGCTCCCAGGAGACGCTGCGGCTGGAGGGAGGAGGGGGTTGGAGCCTGCAAGCAGCTCGGACTTCTGCAGCGCTACCCGCTGGCTAAAGTGTGTGAAGGAGCTGGGTGCACCTCACTGCGTGCGGCAGCGCTGCAGCTAGCGGTGGGGTTTCCGGGGCTGGAGATAACAGAGGCAGTACGGAAACTGCACAGCGGCAGGTGCCCTACAAAACTGCAGCTAAGAAGCGTGGAATGTGCTAGAAAGTGACGCTCCTCCGCGCCAGAGAGACCCTGCTGAGTATGCTGATGTGGGGGGTCAAGCACACAGTGAGCCGGTGCCCGTCTGTCTGTACGGCATACCCCCTCACACCCCCTCATACCTCCCAACTGTCCCGGGGTTCCGGCAGCAGAGCCGGATTAGGGGGGGGGGGCAGGGGGTACGTACCACGGGCCCCACAGTTTTAGGGGGCCCCCCGGCTGGAGTAGCTCTGTCCCAGCTCAGAAGCTCCCCCATCCTGCCAGCAACAGCGGCAGCATTGAGCTAGTCAGCACATGCTGCTGCGTGTTGGCAGGTCTGTGGTCTTGCAGGGAGGCAGCTGTCTCCCTGCTTTCTTCTGCCTGTGCGGGTGTGTAGGGGGGAGCGACCACCTCCTCTGGATTTAGCCCTAGCTGAGGGGCCAATATTCCATATAACCCCCCCCCCCGGAATTTGCGTAAGGGGGCGTGGCCAAGCGGGCCGCGATTAGGCCACGCCCCCAACCCCACAGCAGGCACAGCAATGAGATAGGGCTCCCCTGTCTCAAGTGCCCTGGGCCCCCCGGACTCATAATCCGCCCCTGGAGGCATGCCCCCTCACTGACGAAAATGGGGGCACTCCCGTGAAGCCACGCCCCTTTTGTTTGTCACGCCCCCTTTTCGCCATGCGTGTGTCCCTCCTTCTGCCTGAAGAAAGCTGGGAGGTATGCACCCCTGTCTGCCTGAAGAAAGCTGGGAGGTATGCACCCCTGTCTGCCTGAAGAAAGCTGGCAGATATGCACCCCTGCCTGTGCCATGGCCATACTATCTGCTTCTGCTCCTAGTCTCCTATAGATTTGCCCAGATCTGTGACTCATTTGACTAACTCCGCCCAGTGTTGTGACTCCGCCCAGCGTTAGCAAATGAGTCACAAAGTCACAGATCTGGGCTATTATATAGGAGATAGGTATTATACATATTCATATTGCTTACAAAGAATTGTAACTTTATTGCAGAATTGTCAAATATAATAAACAACCCTTTTTTTATATATAGGAGGAATTAGTGCCATTTGTATCATTATTGACTTTAGGAAGTGCGCAATCACCTTTTTCTTTGCAATTATTCATTCTGAGAGTGGCTTGTTATTAGGTGGGGCGCGCATTTTTTTTTTCATGTCAGTGGGGAGGGGGGCGCATTTTCAAATCTTGCACTGGGAGCCAAATTGGCTAGAAACAGCCTTGAATGGGACAGACACAATTGCTTAGCAGGGTCTAGAGCTCCTAACCTTCTTAGTTTATAGTATGTATCTACAAGTACTAAAGCTACACCAAATGATGCATTAAAATATTTATGCTTCGTTTGTGTGCAATATGTAAACAAGAGGTTTCAATAAACGCAACTACCAGAGAAGGTATAAAAAAATACGTTTATAATGTGGAAAAACTCTATCACACATTATTTACAAAAGGGAACCCTCCATGTTTACACAGTCAACTGCTCTTCTAAATCATGGTAACATCAACTGGCAACATATCCATAATTTTGTATATTTAACACCTTCGGACTACTCCAAATGGCAATTTTAAGCCTTTTCAGTGCTTGTTCATTGACCTTTGTAAATGATATATGCGAATCACAATAACTTTTTTTAATCATCTTACAGTTCACCCTCCCGGGCTCTCATTGAAACCACTGTACGGGTAAGATGTATTTGATTAATAGGCCTGATAATTCATTTCACGTCACCTATTGTAAAGATTTGGAAGACTTCTGATTGACCTAAATTTAGAATACTGTAAAATCCTTTCTTATGTGTGCTTAAGTACACGTTCCTCTGCATACAATTACAAAATTCCCTTCAGGAAATGCCTGCATTAATATTATTATTAATTTTTAAAGTGCAAACAATTTCCACAGTGCCGAACAGGCAATAAACAGGTAACAGTGGAAAAAGATATATCAAAGGTAAACTGACATATTGTTAAACAACACAATGCAAGTAAAACTGACAAACCAGGCAGGTTGCGAACAGGGATGACGGTTGGGAGATTTATTATATCCTGACAGCAGGGCAGTTTCTAGCCAATATGGCTTACAGTGTGAACACTACAGTCAATATGAAATCCTCCCTCACCTCACACTGGATATTTCCAAGCAGAGCATGGGACCTTTTGCATGTGCAAAAGAAAGGGGCATAGCCTTGCGGCAAGGGGCTTTGCCTTGTGATAAAAAAAAACTTACACATCCATTTTGCACCCTGCTCCGCCCTGCATTTATAGCACCAACCACCCCTACCTCTGATATTACCAGCATTCAGCCCCTGCTCTCTTTACCAGGCTGTCAGGCCCTGTCCACCCCCCTCCCCACCCAAAGCTCCCTATTGGATGCGGTCCCTACCCAAGCCCTGCACATGCAAAATATAACCATGCATTCCCCCCCGAGCCACCCACCTGCTGCAGGCATAACTTACTGTAACTCTGCCCGCCAAGCATAGCACCAGGAGGCAGATCTGTCTGACCTGGCCTCTGTCTGGACGGCTCATCTGGTGGCTAGTGGCACAAGGGATGGAGTGCCCCGTCCAACTGTAAGGCAAGTCCACCCCTAGAAACAGCACTGCCTTACAGCAAGGGACTGAGTCTCAGGGAGTGGAAGGCAGTTCAGCACTCACTGAAAATGTACTCACTCTTAATAAAGGGAAAGAACACAGAGTCAGAGCTGCTGAAGAGAACTAGAAATCAAGAGACAAGAAGCACTGCAAACAAGGATAGTGAGGGGATGAACATAAGGAAGAAGGGCCCTGCATGTGAACGCTCACATGCTAAGAGGATAGCTTTGCTCAGAGAACAACTGTCCAGACCTGTATAAATAATATCTAAAATAATATTAAGTGTTCTAGATACTGTAGTTCTATGTTCTCTTATTCTTGAATACCTGGCATGACTGTTTTTTCACAACTGATGCACTTAGAGGAGAATTCACTGCAGTAGCAATCATTACACAATAGTTCCGCATCTTGACATGTAAAGGGCTCATCTGCAAGTGACCGTTCACAGCGGAAGCATCGGAAGCAATTTTCATGATAATGACGATCCTCATAATACAGCTCCTATAATGTGCAAACGATACATATGATTAACTTAAGATATTTTGCATACAAAAAGAAACATGAATACAGGTTCCTCAGAGAAAGCTATGCAAGTGGGATGTTCTTGTTTCTTTATTTGAGGGAGGGTGGGAGTTAAATTAAATGCAATATTGAATAGTGCCGGGAATGACTGTCCGGAGTTATTCAATTAACCTGCATCTCCCGACTTAAGTACGACACTTAAGTTGGGATATGCAGGTTACTGTGTCAAATGGAATTCTCCGACTTAAGTGCTAGGTTTGATGAGGTCAGTGCAGGCATTAAGCTCACAACTCACATCGCGGTACCAGTTTTGTTGGATTTCTGTACATCAGGAGGGTGCAAGCAGAAATCCACTAGTGAT
Organism: Pseudophryne corroboree; assembly: GCF_028390025.1. Taxonomy (NCBI): domain Eukaryota; kingdom Metazoa; phylum Chordata; class Amphibia; order Anura; family Myobatrachidae; genus Pseudophryne; species Pseudophryne corroboree. The sequence goes on from NC_086445.1 coordinate 553,614,717, forward strand.
GACATTAATTGAAAAGCTCCAGGTAATCATCCCAGACTCTATTCCAGTGGTTCCCAAACTTTTTTGAATCACGGTGCCCTAGAGTATCAGACTTTTTTTCACGGCACCCCTAGGCTAAAAAGTTAATTTTTGAGAAATTTAGAAAGAAATATAAAATAAAGTAAATTGTGTTTATATGTCATCCTTAGGCTCGGTTATGTGGTGAGATTTGCTTCATATTGTCCATGTATTTTATGATTGGCAACCGCCATCACTGGTTTTGCCTATTACATTGACCATAAATCATTTGAATTGGTCCTAGACCACCAAACCAAGGCACCCCAGGGTGCCACGGTACAGTTTGAGAACCACTGCTCTATTCAATATTGCATTTCATTGAATTCCCCCTTATGAGACTATCATTTGTTTCACTCTAAACTGCATTACCTGTTAAGAGAACACTATTCTAATTATTAAGCAATGATTAGTAATCTCCTGAGAGCTCCAAGCTCACACAGCTCAAGACTGCATCAAAGAGTTACTGGAGTAATCTGGTTGCCATTGTCTCTATACTGCCACAATTAATCAACCTACAAAGCCTGGGTTCACTTTATAATTATAGGGATACAACTGGCATGGTGTTCCCCTACTATAATGAAAACCAGCCCCAGACTGGACAGCAGAGCGCTACTGCTTGCTCTCACCATTCCTAGTGGCTACCATCCACTCGCAGGAAAGCACTAGGGCTTTTGTTGAGGGTTGGGGTAATTAACAAGATTGGTACCCCTGTAGTGGACAAAGTTCATGATCCATAATATCAAAGAAGTTAAAGTTAAAACAAACAAAATATCTGGATTTAATAATAAACTTGAATTAAATAAACTCTCCCCAAAGCCCTTCTTCACCACGTCATTGAATATAAAACAAAATATTTTCTTATCTCTTGGTCAATTGTAGTCCAAGTTTAGAAAAAGAAAACCCCCCGAAAAAACATCCCCACCTGCACAATATAATACTAGTACTTTAAAGTTTCACAGCAGCCATATATCCACAGGTTAACACTTTTGATGTATACACTGTTTAAGCTGAACACACTTGAACCCAAGGATGGTACCTTATTGAACAAGCACAGAAGAGATGCATGGTATACAAGGCCAGATTAAGGTTTAAGGGGCCCCAGGGCAACTGACTTGTTTGGGGCTCCTACCAGTAAAATGGTCAATAAAATATACTTTCGATGTTATTAAAAAGTATAGTGTATAAATATTCCCAGCCCCAGAAATGTAATAAACACACTGTAGTATAACCTGCCTTAAATGGAAAAATAAATTGCTGAATAGGACTGGTAGCGCACACCACAGCAATGTGGAGCGTGACTGCCCCCCTTAGTGCCTTGCAGCGTTCTACCAGCCTTGCTTGAAACCATCTTTCACTTGGTAGTAGTAGGGCTAACTACTGTTCATCAGGGGTTTACAACCATTGATGATTTGCCACTGATGGTTAATGGTTTTAACAACGATGGTGGTGATCCGGTAGTTCTCCAACACAAATTGTAGAGTGTGGCCTTATGTTTTTAAGGGGTTCACTACGGCTGGCCGGTGGTCGGGCTCCCGGCGACCAGCATCCCGGCGCCGGGAGCCCGACCGCCGGCTTACCGACAGCTTGGCGAGCGCAAATGAGCCCCTTGCGGGCTCGCTGCGCTCGCCACGCTACGGGCACGGTGGCGCGCTACGCGCGCCACACTATTTTATTCTCCCTCTATGGGGGTCGTGGACCCCCACGAGGGAAAATAAGTGTCGGTATGCCGGCTGTCGGGCTCCCGGCGCCGGTATACTGAGCGCCGGGAGCCCGACCGCCGGCAAACAGAAGACCACCCGTTTTTAAGACCTGGCAAAGGGAATACAGAGCTTAGCTCAAACCCTGATGTACCCCATGAAGCCCCAACCCCTTCCATGACTGACCCATCACCATCTAATTGCCACCTTCCTCTCTGTCAGAAGATTTCCTGCCAACAATGTAAACCCTCCATGCCATCACTGACGGCAGAACGTTTGTTGGAATCTCTAAACAGAAGCAGGTGACCAGCATTAGCTTTATAAGTTGTGTTGAGTTGATTTGTAACTACAGGTTTAAACTTTTCACTTCATTATTTTATAATCTGTAGAATTGCTTCCCATTGATAGCTCCATCATAAATATAATCTAAAGTAAATAGCAGGATGACCTTATTTCAATTATTTAAGAAAAGCTCTGAAATAAAAGCTTACTAAAGGAAATATAGGAATGGGTAAAGAAATAGGCAGCTGCAAAGATAATTTCAATGTGCCGACATATCAATATAGACATTTTCTATAAACAGACATGCATTTAGTAAAGCAATAGTTAGCGCTGTGCTAAATACTTTTATCCTTACTTTGGTGTCCTTTTGATCTAGAAGATAAAGGTTTTATTTTTACTGTTGATTGTGACCTATGGCGCCAGACAGCTGCTTATTAAAGTTGTTTATTGACATTTTTTAAGTTTATAATGTGGCAACATTTTATAGCAATGCGTATCTCTGCCCATCTCTAGTTTATAACCAGTTTAAAACTAATGTTCATACCGTCACTGCTATAAATTGAAAGCGAAAAAGATCAGTGACATGATTATACACTAATTAGTACGTCACTTTGATCAGTGAGAAACCAATCCTTTCCTATTATGCTTCAACAGCTCGATGCTGATTTTCCATTCTTAAAGAACTTTAAACAAAAGAGACATTGCCAACTATTTCTTCCAGGCACGCCTTACCTACCTTAAAGACCTTTGAACTGAAGCATTGTTATTACATTTTATAATGACAAACAATAAAACAGCAGTGCAAATACAGACATGGAGCCGCTGTGTTCCTTGAGTTGCCTAGTTTCTTCTGTGGAGCAAAATGAAAACTTTATAGAGGAACAGAAGCTTGCATACTACAGCAGCACTGAGATTTCATTTTTTGTGTGTAGGTTTTTTTTGTTCACTTCTATATATTACTGTACTTTAATCAGACAAAATACCACATACAGTGTATTATGAAGCAATGTAATATAACTAAAAACAGACACCTTGCTCCCTCTATAAAACCTCAGACATTACCAGCCTGGGTTGGTGTTCACTGTAATACTCCTTTTCCACTGCTGCAATAACCCAGGATATTGCCGAGTTGTGGCCCGTAAAAAAGGGTCCTTGAAAAAGAACCCGGGTCGGACTCGCTTATGGCTGCAGTGTAAACGGATGTACCATGTCACCTGACCAGGGTCCTGTTAAAATATATGGAGAGCTGGCTCACCCTCACCCTAACCTTCCTTATAGTGCCTAACCCAATACCCCCTCCCCCCACCCCACTGTGGTCTATTCCTAACCTCCCACTGCAGCCTTAAGGTGGGTACACACTGGTCGATATATCGGCCGTTCTCTTGAATGGCCGATTTATGGCGGGTCCTTCGGCCAGTGTGTACGGCCGATACGTCTGTGAATTCCATCGTTCACAGACGTATCGCGTCGGCCCCGCAGCACTGCCGACGGCTAATATATCTACAGATATATTGGCACGTCGCTGTGTGCGTACGGGCGGTCGGCCGACCGCCCGTACACATGCTGCGGCGGCCGGCGGTGATTGACAGCTGAACTGGGCGGGCTTGTGTACACGCCCGCCCAGTTCATGACGTCAGTCCCCGACGGATCGACCAGTGTGTATGCTCAACACACTGCCCGATCCGTCCATAGATATATCTGCCGGTTTATTGATCGGCAGATATATCTTCCAGTGTGTACCCACCTTAAGCCTTATATTGACATTTCAAATGACGACATTTCACAATGGTGACAACATAACAGTCAACCTTGCGGGGTCAACATGGTTATTATTTACCTTTGGACTATATCCCCTCCTCCCTATAAAGACACAGACCTGTGTTGAACAGACAGAGGCTGGTTTTTCCTATAATTAGGGGGTCCCAACACTCATTGTCTCTCTGCTGTAGTGGAAAACAAGCTGGCTGACTAGCATGGAGACTAGTTGCAGAGTTGCATCATGCCAGTCTTTTTTATTACACAGTGCAGCATCTGAGGTATCTCGAGTTTCCTTATGTGCGTTGCATGAATGAATTTGTGCCCAATTCAATGTTAGTTTATCTGTAGTAAAATATATCAAAAACCTAATAATACAGCTTATGGGACAGTGTGGAAAGAGAAGGCACTTACCCTTGAATCATGGCTAATCAGTTCTTTACACTCATTACATGTGTTGGCAAACAGGCTGTCATAGCATGGTATACAGTAAGGTCCTTCTTCCATTTGGATATACTTCCTTCCATATAGAGATTCCTTACAGCTATCACAGTCAAATGGCTCACTCATTTTTGTATAGATTCTATAAAAGAAAAAAAGAATAAACAAGTTTAAAATGACCACTGATAAGCTTTGATATGGAAGACTTTATTTATATGTATAATGTCATGTTTTAAAATAACACGTTGCAAAATATTGCTGCTTTTTTGTAAAGCAAATT